>NW_011220395.1:0-347 GCF_000146605.3 Meleagris gallopavo | reverse complement strand
ATCTGCCTGAGGACTGCTGATAGCAGATGAGCATATGGAGAGAGAAAACAGCTGAAAGATACGAGCAACCTCCCTACTCATTGATAAAGTTGAACAGGAGCAGTGTCACCAGCCATGCTCCCCTACAGACACTTACAAAGGAGTGGTCCAATCAGTTTGCAGAGACTGGACACGGTAGCAAAAAAGCTGGACCTCAAAGGTGGAACAGGTAGGAATTGTCAAGTGCTTTCTGTGAGGTCTGTCACTTATCCAAGGTTCAGAAGCATCTCTGTTCCACTCCTATGTAATGTATTTAACACCAGCTCTGCAGAATTGCCAAGTCATATGATGAAACTACAGAAAACATG
>NW_011220394.1:0-319 GCF_000146605.3 Meleagris gallopavo | reverse complement strand
CTCTTTAGTCCATGGAATCAATATTTTTTTTATTTACTTTTTGTAATGAGCCATGCCTACAGTCTCTCCTGAACCCCCCACAAAGCAGTCTGATCTCTGTATCCTTTGGGATTATTTCTGAGAAGTAGCCTTATTGTGAAACTGGTGGGATTTGTGCAGGTCAGAGGGGATGGGAAAGTGTATAAAAGATGAGACACATGGATGTCTACTTTGTCTGCTTATTTTTTTAATGTTAGCCTTGCACAGATTCTGGAGAATGCTCCATTTTTTTTTTCAATTTTTTTTTTTTAATAATTTCATGAAGCAAAACCAGAGATTT
>NW_011220393.1:0-445 GCF_000146605.3 Meleagris gallopavo | reverse complement strand
TGAGCAGGAGAAGACAAGACTACACAGTTTGTAGTTGACAGCAAACACACCCCATGAGATGTCCTTCATATTAGAAGTGTTCTACATGCAAATATACAAGACTGAGAGAAAAAAAAACTTACACTGGATATTAAAACACCAACTCAATAAACCTGGCTGCTAGTTTTGCTGCTGGGAAAAAAAGCTAGAAAACATTTCTTAAAAAAAACCCTACAACCAAAAGACTGATTCAGTGTAAGGTTTTTCTTGGACAAATATGTTCACTGAAGAAAGAAACAAACCAAGCCAAGCCCAAACCAGCAAGCTGTTCTATCAATTTATGTCCTTTTACAACACCTTGTATTATTGATGGGACATGGCTTCACCATTCTTTTTAATTATATTTTACTCTTTTGTACAGTACACAGAGAGGAATGTGTACAGTGCACTTGCAGTCTCTGCACCA
>NW_011220392.1:0-340 GCF_000146605.3 Meleagris gallopavo | reverse complement strand
AAGGAAAGGGCAAACAGGACAAATGGCAACTACCAGAAAAGCAGAATGCAACCAGCTTTTGTCAGCATGCTACCAACCATTCTAAGAGCATACACAGAGGAACTGAAAACCACTAGTCATCTTCTTGACAACAAGAACAACAGGAGAAAATAGTCTTCATGCCATTAGAAGATGTGGAAGCTGTGAATAAAATTGTAATAGAGATTCACCTGGGGCTATCAACATTTTATTCCAGAAGGGAATATTAAAATAACTACCAAAAAAAAACAAACCAAAAACAACAACAAAAAAAACTATTAAGTGAAATGTAAAGTGAATTATGTAAGTAGGGCTGACAGCA
>NW_011220391.1:0-327 GCF_000146605.3 Meleagris gallopavo | reverse complement strand
CTGAAATAAGAGTGCCTCAGTGTCGGATCAAGCATCACAGGTCTGTGACTAGGACTTATGAATGACTATTCAGCAGCTAGCAAGTGTTATCTTTTCTTATGCCACTGCTATCTATAAAGGAAATTGCCAAAAAATCTTCCTGCGTGACCTTTTAAAAGCTGGGAAGTCAATCAGGAAAATATTAAAATTGCCCTTGAAAAATAGAATTTTGAGAAATGTGGTTACAGCACAATTGCACAACAGATTCAATTGATATGAGATTATTTGGCCAGAAAGTACTATCGACCATGGTCTGTGAAAGTTCAGCCAGGCCAGATGCTAAGCAGT
>NW_011220390.1:0-505 GCF_000146605.3 Meleagris gallopavo | reverse complement strand
TCCATTGATAGATGCTTTAAGAAATACTGTTACGTAGCATAATTAATGTAGACTGAATAACTTGCACTGTGGACAGTGATATGTTTATTATAAGCCACTCAGTGACAGCTGCTGGAGGGAATTAACCAGAAAGCAACACAGCCCTGGATTAGCATATACAAGCTCAGGTTTTCCCATACACAGGAAATGGCAGGACAGGAAAAACTGTTACATTTTATTTTCCTACATTCTGTCTCCAAAGAAGTGACACAACTTCGGAGGTGCACATCAAGCACATCATGTGAACAGCTTTGCAGAAAGAACAGGAATTTTGCTCTGAAATAGGAAAATGATAAATATCAGGGTGACTTTTTTTTTTCCTACAAAGTGATTTATATGATAAGATCTGTTCATCCTAAGTGGCTGGGCCCTAAGTGAATAATTTTGAAAAGGAATTTCAGCTACTGGCTAGCTTTGTCTTTGTTCAAGGCAAGAAGAAAGATGGGCTCTGAGCCCAGCGCAAACA
>NW_011220389.1:0-370 GCF_000146605.3 Meleagris gallopavo | reverse complement strand
TACCAGTGATGTGGTCAGGATGCTGATTTTTTAATGATTCTTGCAGGCTTCCTGGTCCTACTCCAAGTACATAGAAGCCTTGGAGCAAGAGAGTAGTACTCCTTAAAATGCAAAGAAGATCTGGAGAAAAATTCGTCATTATTTACAGGTTATTATGCAAGGGGAAATGGCCATAAACTGGAGCACAGGAACTTCTGCTCCAATATGCAAAAGAACTTCATGGTGAGGGTGAGAGTGATGGAGCACTGGAACAGGCTGCCCAGAGAGGTTGTGGAGTCCCTTTCTCTGAGATATTCAAGACCTGCCTGGACGCTTACCTATGCAGCCTGCTGCAGGGAGCCTGCTTTGCAGGGAGGTTGGACTGGATGAT
>NW_011220388.1:0-368 GCF_000146605.3 Meleagris gallopavo | reverse complement strand
CCGAGCCGCAGGAACTCTGCATCTATCTAATTGCACTTCATAATGGATTCAGCAAACCATTAATTATCAGATTATATTTTAGGAAACTGCAGGATTAAAAAAAAAAAAAAACTTGATGAAATTTTAGTCTTAAAGGGGCCAGTGTACTGCAATGAATGTTGCATCCTCCCAGCACCGAAGAAGCTTTACAGCAGGTACATGAATGCATTCTGCAAAGCAACATCCCATGTGCTGCTCTGAGACACAAATAGCTTTGTTAGTGCCTTATGAATGTCTACAAACCTATTCAGTCTTTTGCTGCACATCATTTTCTTTTGTCAGGGTCAAATACATATTGGGTTGCTTTCCCCAAAATACAAATAAACATC
>NW_011220387.1:0-364 GCF_000146605.3 Meleagris gallopavo | reverse complement strand
CAGCAAGCTGGCTGATGCAGCATGTTACACGGCCAACATGGACACAGCCACAGCCGCAGAGCATTCGCACCAGCTATATCACCAAAGCGCCTTGGCCCTCGCTCGCCTTTACAACTTACTGCTACCTGCTGCTAAGCAGATCATGGCGGCTTGCTCAGCCTGTTCCGCTAACTAGCCAACACTACATCCAGGGGTAAACCCGTGAGGGTTGCATCCCCTAGAGTTGTGGCAAGCGGACGTAACCGAGTATGTACCGTTTGGGCGCCAGAAGTATCTACATGTTGTGGTAGATACTTGCAGTGGAATGATATGGGCTACTGCATTACTAGCTCAGACAGCTTGACACTGTGTGCAAGCCTTGCGT
>NW_011220386.1:0-322 GCF_000146605.3 Meleagris gallopavo | reverse complement strand
AAGAAAGGAGGCTTGCAGGTTTGAAACCCAGCAAAGATCCTTCCTTCTCAATTTCAGGACAGCAAGACACCTTTCATTTTGCATTTGTGCCCAGCAAGCCTCCCTCCTTCTGGTTTTGGCCCAGTCTTGCCCTCTTTCTTCTGGATTTTGACCAGAAAGCCCTACTCCTGGATTTATGCACAGCAAGCCCCCTTTCTTCTGCATTTCACCCCCATCAAGCAGCATTCCTTCTTGATTTTGGCACAGCAAGCACCCTTCCTCCTACATTCAACACAGAAGGCCTCCATCCTTGTGGGTTTCAAACCTGCAAGCCTCCTTTCTT
>NW_011220385.1:0-505 GCF_000146605.3 Meleagris gallopavo | reverse complement strand
AGAGGAGATTTAGCTTAGATGTTAGAAAGAAATTTTTTTACTGGAGAGGGATGGTGAGGCAGTGGAACAGATTGCCCAGAAAGGTTGTGGATATTGAATCCCTGATGGTGCTCAAAGCCAGGTTGGATGGGGGCCCTGGGTACCTTGCTCTAGTTACTGACAAGCCTGGCCATGGGAGAGGGATTGGAACTTGATGATCTTTAAAATCTCCTCTACTCAAAGCCAGTCTATGATTCTATGGATTAGTTAAGGGCAGGATGACAGACTGACAACTTTGATGTTATCCAGCTTTTCCCCCCACTGATTGTAAAATAAGTCATTTATGTTTTGTTTCATGATACTGCTTAGGAAAAAGTAATGTTGAATCTTTACTACATTTTCTTAGTTGTTTCTTTTTTTTCTTTTTAATGCTGTTGTTTTGGTTTGTTGTTCTTTTTTTTTCCCACGCATTTCATTTAGTATACTCAAGATATTTTTACTATTTTGAAAAGCTTTCTTTTTGTTT
>NW_011220384.1:0-466 GCF_000146605.3 Meleagris gallopavo | reverse complement strand
CCTTTACTGTATAGACATCATGAGGATGTGAATAAACAGCCTGAGAACTACCTGCCTTGTTGTTGGCCTGGTGTGGTCTGGAAAGCTGTGAGGTCGGATGCGTCCTGCTGTCCTACAGGTCACGCTGCCTCATGGCCGTTTGGAAGGAATGCAGAACCATGGAGTCATTCAGGTTGGAGAAGACCTTCGGGGGATCCTTGGGGATCCCCCAACCACCCCCATCATTGACCACATCCCTCAGTGCCACATCTCCATGGTTCTGTGACACCTCAAGGGACGGTTACCCCCCACTCCCTGGGCAGCTGTGCCACTCCATCACTGCTCTTTGAAAGAAGAAATGTTTCCTGATATCCCTCCCTGCCCACAGGTGAGTGTTAGTTACATGGCCCATGCAGGGCTGCAGCCTCATTCAAAAAGAAAACCTCAGCAAGCTTGTTTTTCTACAGGAATTGCTGCAGTGCAATTT
>NW_011220383.1:0-443 GCF_000146605.3 Meleagris gallopavo | reverse complement strand
CGTCTCAGTCAAGAACAGCCCGGCCAGTCAGTTTGAATGCCTCACACCTTTGGCTACTGTCCTTGGAAAACATTCATCTCTTGTTTTTTTGTTATTGTTACTTGTACATCTGCTGATATTTTACAGGCCTCCATCCTTGGCTGACCTTTAAAACAAACCAAAAACCCAACCAAAACAAAAAAAAAACACCAAACTCCTGTGGCTAGCAAGTATAGCTGGGCTCTGCAATAACTTCATGCTGTCGCCTAGCCTCACATTACTGTTTCTGGACGTAAAACAAAATGTCCTTGCCTGCTAGCCGGCACTTTGAATGAGGCTAGAAGAAAGTGTAGTGCTGCTTGACTATGATTTGGTCAAACCCTTTAAGGTAAGCCAAATCTAGCCTTCTTGGCATAATAAGGTACCACTGCCTTTCATCGTGGATCTGTTGCTGAATTTTTGTC
>NW_011220382.1:0-459 GCF_000146605.3 Meleagris gallopavo | reverse complement strand
GATAGCTAGAGAAGTTTCTTCTCTATACATAGCACTATAATAAGCAGAATTTTTTCATTAGAGTTTGTTTATTATTAGATATTAAGCATCATCTGTAGGTTCCAGTTACCTAGTAAATAGTCTGAGGAACAAAACTCAGGAGCTCAAATATCTTGCACTTGTTGGTTGTTTGTTGGTTTTTTTTTGTTTGTTTGTTTGTTTTTTTTTTTGTACTGAACATTGTCAAATGCATTTCTCATGGTTTTTATAAATTCTGTAGAATTGACATAACTGACTGCAGTCTGCTTGGGGTTTGACTGCAAGCTTTGAGCCCGCAAACACTTGCTTACTTAATACTGCCTAATACCAAGAATTTTGTTCTTGACAGTTTAATTCCAGTGGTTCAGTAGTACACAGTAAATATCATTCCCATCTATCAAATAAATAAATATGGAGTGAGAAAGATGAAAAAAGATGTCC
>NW_011220381.1:0-533 GCF_000146605.3 Meleagris gallopavo | reverse complement strand
AATATAAGAGTAGTAAATAGTCATAGAAAAAAATTCCCTTAATGCTGAACATCTGATGTTCTACCCAATTAAAAAAAATTATTTTCTTTATAGCCACTAATAAGGTTTTCCAAATAACAAGGAATTAGCCACACAAATTCCACTGATTTTTACTATTATTTTTTTGTTTTGTTTTTTAAAGAGGACTTCCGGAAAGCTTTTATATTTGTTATTCTCTTCTCTGTTTCTCCTGATCTCCAGTGTGACTAACCACTTCAAGGTTTCACTTCATCAAATTCCACTTCCATAATAAATTGAGATACTGGCAATTTTTTTCAGCTCGTGCTCAGAATGAATCAAAAATCTTCTGGCAGATCTTCAATGTGTTTTTTTCCTCAACCATTTTCAGATTGTTACAAAAAATCTTGCAAGTCTTAACTATATTTTATAGTAACAAAAACTTCAAGGTAGGAGTGCTCCTTGCAGAAAGTCCTTGTCCTTTCATTTATTTCCATTTTTCGTATTCCATTTTTATAGCATTGTTCAGAATAGTG
>NW_011220380.1:0-499 GCF_000146605.3 Meleagris gallopavo | reverse complement strand
ATGGAGACATGGCACACCAAGATCCTGCAAACACAGGAAAGACAGTGCAAAAATAGCATCGCTGACCCTAAGTTACCTGGGTGTCTTTGATGCTGCTTTTTGTTAGTGAAGAGTTTAGCTAAGAGAGATGTGAGGCTGAGGGTGACTGTGAGCTGGAAGAGATTTATGGGATGTACTGTTGCATAGAATCATGGAGTACAGCGGGTTGGAAGGGACTCATTACCCCCATACAGGCATGGAAAGCTGAATTTGGGGCTGTTGGTGGTAACTGCTCAAGTTGACTTTTTCATGGGTAGTTATAGCAGGGAAATGTATGCTGCTGAATGGGGGAAGCACTGTCCCTGAGGTAGTTCAGTGCCATGGCTTCTTCACCCCCACGTGGTCTGGGACATCTCCAGGTGCTATGCTTCTTGATGAAAGAAAATGTCAACTACTTTTTTTTTCATTTAATCTCTTCATCTTCAGTTCCGTGGTGCTGTTCTGTCTGGTTCCATGAAAT
>NW_011220379.1:0-500 GCF_000146605.3 Meleagris gallopavo | reverse complement strand
GCAGTTCCAGTTTCCCTGCACCAGCAGAAATTCCCATGGAAATTCTAGGTTACATTAACTTTGACAGAGATATGGGTACTTAGTTTTTAGGTAAAACTTTAAAAAAAAAATAAAATTAAAAAAACAGCAAGGGTAATACTTTTCATTTTTTATTAATATGTAATATCTCTTTTTTTTTTAATTTAAAGAAATAAATCAAGGTTAGTTCCTGCTTAGTTTCAGATGGCTTTCACAGGAGACAAAAAAAGAGAAGTCAGATAAATATTGGCCACGCATCAACCCAGTTAGAAATCCCACAGCAGCAGAAATCCCAAGGTAGACAGCAGTAAGTGGATAGCATGAGAAAAGAGAACACTGAAAATGAATGTGTAGCTATTATGATTTTGCATTTGTGGAGATTTAAACACCCTTTAGTGAGGAAGTTGTATGGAACCGTTGGATCCTGCTGACATTCCGTCTTATCAGCATATGACCTGAGGGCTCTCTGCAGACATTGCAGT
>NW_011220378.1:0-528 GCF_000146605.3 Meleagris gallopavo | reverse complement strand
TTTAGTACAACTTCAGCAGAGAAGATAAAAGCTGACAAAGATGTAGCTGCTCCACTAAAAGAGTTGGGTCTGAGGGTCAGCAAGTTTTTGGTGAGTGAAGGTGCTTTTTCTTGTATTTTTTTTATTTTTTTTTTAATCCTTGCTTTTTCTTGATGCTGAGGAGAGGCAAGGTTAAATTTCTTTCAGTTCAAAGTAATCTCAAGGAGGTTACAAATACCCATAGAGGCTCTACATCAAAATTTCCTGAAGTTATTAGTGACTGCATGAGGTGGTTTGTTTTTCCTGGTTTTCATCCCCTCCTGCTTTTCAAAAGCAATCTTCTTTGATCTTGGGCTCTTTCAAGACGTCTGAAACTGCTCAGCTAAGAACCAATGTCCCTTAAAGTATCTGCCACAGATGCTGTTTATGCAAGGTTATGTTCCTTGTGATTTCCCTATGGGAGTGAGAGTTAGGTGACCTGTGGCAGTACCTTTGTTTAAGTGACTGTGGTGCTCCTTTGCTGAGGTTTCAACTGGCTGCACCTACGTT
>NW_011220377.1:0-431 GCF_000146605.3 Meleagris gallopavo | reverse complement strand
ATGAATAGATAAACATTAAAGTCAGCAGGACAAGGCTGATCATTTCTTTCTAGCAGTAATATATCCTACAGAAATTCTCTACCTTCTCAGAAGACATTCCCAGAACTACCAACCTGGCAGGCTTGCTAAAGAAGACATTCCCCCAGAAGAATTAATGTGCCCTTTAAAATCAAAATGTTAATGAAGGCAGCAATTCATCTGTGAGAATTCATTACATTATTTATTGAGGGTTAAAATGATTTGCGTTCAAAGTTCTGCCAAAATGTCTGGGGTTAGAAAATGGGGGATTTTTATTCTCCTTCCCCAATAAAATGTGGGACAATATTTATTTTACACTGTGACACAGATCTTTTTTAAGGCCAGAGAGAAGAGGTTAATTAATTTAAAGTTATGATTTCAAAAGGTATGTGCAGTGGTTGGGATGATCCATG
>NW_011220376.1:0-436 GCF_000146605.3 Meleagris gallopavo | reverse complement strand
GCTTATCTGTGCTGTTGTCATTGATCAGTGTTTCGGATCACTTTATTGTGGTCCAGAGATCTCCTGTTATGACCTGAATGCAAAGTGGCTTTGAATGTATTTTTTTTTTTTCTGATGTAGTTGTTTTGAACTGTAATACTTCTGTACTGGCCAGTACAACCTCCAGGTGCCAACTGCTGCTGTCATAGTGCTAAGCTCAGTGTGAGGGAGAAGGGGATGTTAAATCGGTCTGTGCAGTTGGTTCCTTGAGCTATTTGGATACTTCTTGAAGGTAGAGTTTTGATTCTTTATAAAGGAGGCAGTTCAGAAATAGCACTGAACAGAGCAATTAAAAATGATAAACATAATTCAGCAGCTGAACACAGTAATGTGTATTTTTATGTGAGAAAAAGGCCGAGAGTTCAAGGCACCTGTATTTAAATCTCATGTAACATGC
>NW_011220375.1:0-403 GCF_000146605.3 Meleagris gallopavo | reverse complement strand
ATTTATATACACTAACAAATAGACCAACAGGGGAAAGAGAAGACAGCTTATTTAGGGAAAGGTGATAGGTCGCTGTACAGTTAAAGAATAGAAGTCCTGTAGGGCTAATGAAATAAGTAAATTCATACTATCAGTGACAACATTTATATCCTAAATTGATCAAAAACTACACTGTAAATCAGAAAAAGATAAAAGAGCACGAACTGACACAGTACCATGATTGTCCTCACAGCAACCATGGAAAATTAACTTTTTTTTAAGTTTTAAAAATTAAACAGATCATTTCATTAATTGTTCCACTTAATTTTGGGTGGAATATTACTGGAGATGATTATATGCTTTTAACTTCTGGTTTGGCCATGAGAATGATGTGAAGAATCCACACCTGCATAGCTGCACTACT
>NW_011220374.1:0-483 GCF_000146605.3 Meleagris gallopavo | reverse complement strand
CGGAGTGAGCAATACAGACACCAGGATACAGGGAGCTTAGAAACTGCCTTTATTCTATTAGTTGTTGGAAAAATGAAAATACAGAAAGTTTAGTTGGCTGCAGAACAGCAAGAAGTTCACAGGTTAGGAGTCTGATCACTACATGGTAACCAAACTTACACAAAAAGTTTTCCTTTTTTATTTTTTAATTTTAGTTTTGAAACTGGGTCCAGCAATGAGCTTAAGGCAACTGAACAGTTCAGAAGCTTTGAGTGTGAGCAGGCTGTCTTTTCTCATCCCTACGGCACGTCATGGAAAAAACTCCTCCTGGCTGTGCAGACCACTTGGATCATTCCGGTGGGTCAGACTCTTACAAATGAACAGGGGAAGAGGATCAGCTGCTTTCCATTGGACTTTATTTTCAAATACAGTTTACTTAAAACCCAGAACACCTTAACGCAGAGGTTACAAGTAACAGTATTAGGAAATCCAATTATACAAAAA
>NW_011220373.1:0-500 GCF_000146605.3 Meleagris gallopavo | reverse complement strand
AAATGTTGTTGTTGCTTAGTGGCATTTGGTAAGTCACAGAAACACTGGCCATACTTCTTACAGTTCTTCTTCCTCTCTTTTCTTCTTGGTTTTTAGGAATTTCTCAGGGAAGTGGGTGTGAAAACAAACCTGCTTTGCTATCATCGTGCTGCACAGCCTGTGTTCAGTGTGCTGTGCCTGATCTGTCACACTTCTGTCCTTTGCAGAGCAGTCAGTTGTGATGTCAGGTGCAAAGGATTTGGGCTGGGAAGTTGTCAGCTCAAGCAGATTAAATGCTTCACAGATAAAATACTGCTTTGGCAAAATTAAAAATAGTAACAAGTAGTCTAAATGTTTAATCCTGAAATCTTACACACAAGCAAAATTATTGGCCAATAGAGGTAAAAATAATAATAATAATAAAATGTAATGCTGAAAAAAATATTTTTCACTAATTTCAAGAGGCATTATTGATTGTTTTAGGTGCCTTTTTTTTGTGCAGTCACTAGAAGTTTATTATC
>NW_011220372.1:0-443 GCF_000146605.3 Meleagris gallopavo | reverse complement strand
TATATGAATCAGTGTGTTCATTGCCCTTTGATTTTAACTGGAGTATCTCATTTGTAATACTTCCTCCAAACTTTTACAAAATTGGTTTAATTTCATAGGGGGTCTCTCTCAGAAGTGAGCAATTAGTTGCATTTGTGCAGTGTGATGTTACCTGTCAGCAAACCTAAGTGTGATGTGGGTGATGTGGAATTGTTGCTGGTCTTTTTTTTTTTTTTTAATGAAGAAAAACAAATAGAAATTGTTTTAGCCATTATACTTCTCTCTACAGATGTTATCTGTTATGACTATATGAATGTAATCTGTATATTGTGTGAGTGAAAATGCAAGCACAAACACTGGTATGTAATTTGTTTATTTCTGTAATTGTAATTCCCTCCTTTATTACTTACTACACATGTGAGTGTGTTTAAAAAAAACAACATGAGCAGTATTTCTTGATACCA
>NW_011220371.1:0-511 GCF_000146605.3 Meleagris gallopavo | reverse complement strand
TTAATCCTTATCTGCCTCTTAAATATCAACACTGCCTCAGTAAAACTGAGATGTTAGATATCGCACCATTTCATCTGTTTCTGTTCTGTGGTGATGGAAAAGCAAGGATGTGAACCAGTGATGTTATTTTTCTCTTACACTTTTTATTCTTGCAATAACTTTATCTCAGTTTTTTCTAATTGTGGCCTTGTGTAATGACTTGCAATTGAAGAATAGTAGAATACCTCAGTATTCTTAGTTCAGTTATGTACACTTAATATTCAGGCTATCAAAAGTGCTGTAAAAGCTTCTGTTGTGCAGTGATGTAGGGTTTTCTTTCTTTTTTTTTTGTAAATTCATATTCTTTGAATTCATCCTCTAATCTAACCTCAGATTTTATGCCAATATTCTTTATAATATGATAAGGACCTTTTTTTTCCAGAGAAATGGATTTTTGGTTTTTCATAAAGCTATATTATAAATAACTGCACTCCTCATCAGAGCATAGCAGATGAGAAGCTTCTCTCTTTTC
>NW_011220370.1:0-524 GCF_000146605.3 Meleagris gallopavo | reverse complement strand
ATTCATGTTACTTTTACTTTTAAAATGCTTTCTTTTCAGCTTTAAAAAAAAAAAGTCCCTTACTTTAGCAGGTGGAAAGTGCATTTGTGCTTCAGTCTTTTGTTTGTGAAATTTTCTTATAAAGATTACTGTTAAATGTGAGTCACTTTTTTTTTTCCCCTCTTTGAACAATAGGAGGTAAACTCATTCTTACACTTTTTCCACAGAAGAAGTATTCAGTATTAGAATATTTTAAGGAAATTCCACTCTGTATTTTTCTAAAGCTGCTAGAATAGGAATGGGATAGCTTTTCTTTCAGTTCTACTTTTGCTGACTTTTTACACTATGTAGGAAAGTGTGTGTTGCTTAAAATGATACACAAGGTAGCAACAGACAAACCAGCTCAACATTGGTTTTAGTTTTACTATAGGGGATATGTGGGGAACAACATTCAATAAGGGTCCAAGATGGTAAAATTGTTTATCTGTTGGGTTTTTTTTTTTGAAGGATTTTGAAAAATCATTTGTACTGAGATAAATCTCCGG
>NW_011220369.1:0-549 GCF_000146605.3 Meleagris gallopavo | reverse complement strand
AAGACCTCATGGCAGCAGACGCTCTCCAGCCTCAGGTGCTGGCAGGAGCATGCACACCTCTGCCAGGAAGAGGCATCCAACAATTCCCCGGGGGCTGCAAACAAAAGATGTCCAAGCCAGAGACAAAGCCAGTCCTCCCTACAAGGTTCGGCATCAAATCCCTCGAGCCAGCCCCGAGGACGCCGTGGCAGCAGAATTAGTCCGGCCCAAGGTGCTGGAAGCAGCACCCAGAGCTCTGCCGGACAGGTGGCGTCGAGGTCCTCCAGGGATTCCCAGCTGCAAGAACGCAGAAGACGTTCCAGTCTTCTGCAGCAAGGGCAGACCCAAGACCGAAGCCGTTCCCCACGGGATCGTCGGCCTTCCAATTCCCAAAGACAGTCGGGAGGAAGCCACAGCCGCCGTTCCAGGCAGCGGCGGCCATCTCAGGCACGACGCCACTCCCGGAACCAGCCCTGAAGACGCTGCACGAGCAGCCATGTACCAGAGCCACGTGCCGGCTCCTGTCCCCAGCAGCCAAGCCAATAGAGTTGTCACGGAGTTATCTCTAGA
>NW_011220368.1:0-507 GCF_000146605.3 Meleagris gallopavo | reverse complement strand
GTCACAGTACATAAGTTCTTTACCACTGCTTTTTGGAGATAATTTGGATGCAGTAACTTGGTCCATATTTGTTTTCCTTAAAGTCTTTTTATAATGTAGGTAACTTCCAAACTATCTCAGAACTTGCATATCCGACATGAAATACTGAAAGAAATGTGTTGCACAAAGATGATGATAAATCAATTCTGATGTCTAATTGAGATTGAAAAAGCAAGCTACGAGAAAAATAATGATGATTAGTACTAATTTGAGGGAATGTTCCCCAGTGAATCAACAGTGGAAAACTTGCAGTGCTGAAAACTTCTTTCTTATAAAATTAGTTTAGTGATTGATTGTTGGGTAGCTTGTTTTGTTTTGTTAGGTTGTTGGCTTCTTTTCAGTTTAACAGTATCTCTTTCTGTCTTCATTTATTTCTACAGACATTTGTAAACGATGTGAGGATTCCAGAACAGACATACATCACTCTGAAATTAGAAGATAAACTGAGATTTGGATATGATATCCTTG
>NW_011220367.1:0-574 GCF_000146605.3 Meleagris gallopavo | reverse complement strand
GATGCCCTGTCCCTGGAAACACTTGAGGTCAGGCTGGAAGAGACTCTGAGCACCTGATCAGTCCGTGTAGGTGTCCCTATTCATTGCTGGGGAACCCAGATGACCCTTCAGGGTCCCTTCCAACTCTAACAATTCTATTTTTCTATGATTTTTATTTTTTTTTCAAATAGGCATTTTTTTTCCATTTATTACCCCAAAACTTAAGGTACCTGAAGTACCCAGGGAACTTTAAACACTAGGAATATACGGTAGTAGAAAGCTGTCTGGATTTTACCAATTCACTTTGATCAGAATCCCAGTTTGTATGAAACTGTAACTATCTAAACATAGCAAATGTGTGGTTATCGGTTATTCATCCCAAGGGTTCATTGTACAGACACAATATCAGGACAGTGAAAAGCTTACAGTTGAAGTATGAAGCATTCAAATAGATGAGGGAATATAAAAATCCAGTCAGATTGTATTATGTAATAATGGTAACCAAAGGTAAAATTTGCAGGCTTTAGTTCAGTCAGTAGTGAAAATACATATTCATGTTGCGTACATCCTTCAGGTTTTGTTTAAATTGTTAAAA
>NW_011220366.1:0-444 GCF_000146605.3 Meleagris gallopavo | reverse complement strand
TCCGAGTCAGATGCATTGTAGAGTATATGCATGTAGAATGTATAGAAAAGAAAAAGACAACTATTATAGAAAACCCAACCAAACCAAACAAAACCAAAACCCCAAAATAAAAAACAAAACCTAAACAAATAAAAACAAACAAATAAAAAAAAACACAACAACACTTCAACAGTCAAGAAAAATTCCCTTGATCTTCTTGACCCTAAATTAGTGTTCTATTTTTTTTTCTCTCCCTTTGTCTTCAGTGAGGGAATAGGAAGAGCAATCATCTTTGTTAAAAGTTAGTAAATTATTTTAATACACATAAAATTTACCAAGGCTTCTCCTTGCCTTTCTGTTGTGACCAGTATCCTTTTTCAATACATTTAAAATAAATATTCAAAGCATCAGAACATCCAGAAGTCCAAATTAGGTAAGTGACCTCCATGTACAACTTCTTATAAA
>NW_011220365.1:0-396 GCF_000146605.3 Meleagris gallopavo | reverse complement strand
AGTCCCACCCCCCTTAAGCCCTGCTCTTCTTCCTGGGGCTGCACAAAAAGCCACCTGCAGACCAACCCCACATTCAGTGTTTATTTATTTGTCATACAAATAGAAACGTGTGCCATAATCTCGCCTTGGAAGTTCTAACCCGGAATAAGTTAGTTTTAAAAAAAAAAAAGAAACCTACAGAACATTCTTTCATCATCTGAGGGTTAAAAAGCTGCTTTTAAAATGGCAGAGTTCCCAGGAGGTGGTGAGACCAGCAACACAGTACTGCCACAGCATCTGCAGCTCCCAGCCAGGACAAGCCCCGTCTGAGGCAACAGTTCCACTGTACAATCAGCTGCTTACCATAGAAGACCTTATGATAGGAGAGTTCTTTGTAAAAATCAGTTTTAAGAGAGA
>NW_011220364.1:0-376 GCF_000146605.3 Meleagris gallopavo | reverse complement strand
ATTTTTTGCTGTCTTCATGTGGCAGAGGGTTGAAAGTAGATGATCATTGTAGTCCTTTTTCAACCCCAGGCCATTCTATTGATTCTCCTTTTTTTTTTTTTTTTTCTATTCTTCTGAATTAAAACATCACCTCTGAATAAGTTCTTTAAGTTAAGTTCTTTACTATGAGAGTGGTGAGGTGCTGGCACAGGCTGCCCAGAGAGGCTGTGGATGCCCCATCCCTGGAGGTGTTCAAGGCCAGGTTGGATGGGGCCCTGGGCAGCCTGGTCTAGTATTGAATGTTGGTTGCCCTGCCTGTGGCAGGTAGGTTGGAGATTCATGATTCTTAAGGTCCCTTCCAACTCTGGCCATTCTGTGATTCTGTGAGTTGAATCTG
>NW_011220363.1:0-349 GCF_000146605.3 Meleagris gallopavo | reverse complement strand
CCTGGAATCAGTGAAATTATTCGAAAGCCATCTTTAGGTAAGGAATAATTGCATGCACCGGTACAGTTGGGGATGACCTGCTGGAGAGGAGCTCTGCAGAGAGGGACCTGGGTGTCCTGGTGGACGACAGGTTGGCCATGAGCCAGCAGTGTGCCCTCATGGCCAAAAAGGCCAATGGTATTCTGGGGTGCATTAAAAGAGCATGTCCAGCAGATCGAGGGAGGTGATCCTCCTCCTCTACTCTGTCCTGGTAAGGCCTCATCTGGAGTATTGTGTCCAGTTCTGGGCTCCCCAGTGCAAAAAGACAGGGATCTCTTGGAAAGAGTCCAGCGGAGGGCCACAAAGATGG
>NW_011220362.1:0-345 GCF_000146605.3 Meleagris gallopavo | reverse complement strand
CTTTTTTCTTTTTCCTTTTTTTTTTTTTTTTCTTAGGGAAATATATATATATATATTTAATACTAGATTTGTCATAGCTGTCCCAACATTTATTGTCTCTTACAGGTCAGCTTAATTGCAAGCTCCCTGAAAGGCCAACTTCAGCACTACCCATTGCATAGCCCTATATTGCTGATACTGAAACAGCAGTTCCTACCAGCTCTATGGTAGATGTAAGTTCTGATTGTAATTCCCTCTTTTAACTATTTTTGTGTCTTCAGTAAAAAACAGGCGTCTATTTTGCTGTGAGTTTTACAGATAGCAGAGGAGGTAGTTTCTACTACAAAAGGCTTTGAGAAGCCTTCC
>NW_011220361.1:0-389 GCF_000146605.3 Meleagris gallopavo | reverse complement strand
CTCCAGTGGAAGCTTGCAACAACTTCTTCTGGTTACTATACCTCCCTTCAGAGCCAGCTCCTCACTCACCTTTCAATTGGTATATTGAATGAGGCTTAACAGAGTATTTCTGATGAGCTCTAAACGCATGCACAACAAAGGCTGGATAGTTATGGATACTCTAGATTTAAATCCACATAGATGGCTCCTCTTTTCTCCACAGAGACAATTGCTTTCAGTTCTGTTCATTTGTTTTTGATAACTTTTACTCCTTTGGAAACAAATAGATTTTATTTTGGGCTTTGGCCAAGAGAGTTTGTCATTTTTTTTTTTCCCAGTTTTTTCTGTGTAGATGTTTATAGTAAGTACGAGTTCTTTTCTGTACGCAAGAGGTAACTGCAACATCATCT
>NW_011220360.1:0-430 GCF_000146605.3 Meleagris gallopavo | reverse complement strand
ATTAAAAATGAATCCAACCAAACCATAACATTTTAGTGTCTGTGTGACAAATACTGCAAATTGCAAATGTTCTCTCAGCCCCACTGCTGCCCCTCTCCCTGCTCTCATGTTGCAGCCTGCACAGTTGGTTCAAGAGCAGCTTTTTTTTTAGAAACGGTCTTTTCTATTTAAAAAAAAAAGTTAAAAAAGTTAAAAAATTGGAAAAAAGAGAAAAACAGGGAAAAAAAGAGAACAAAAATTGAAGGAAAAAAGGAAAAATAACAGTTTCTCTTTGCAATCTGTTAAACCTCTTAATTTCTCCCGAGTCTCCTTTTTACGACTCGTTATTCTTAATGTGGTGTTTCTAAACAACATCCTCCAATGGTTTGGGAACAATTAGCACTGTGGGCTGAAGGACACAACAAACCTCTCCAAAATAACCTGTTGCATA
>NW_011220359.1:0-354 GCF_000146605.3 Meleagris gallopavo | reverse complement strand
GCTTCAGGCTGCACCCAAGCCTGTGGAGCTGCAGCACTATTCCTCAGTTGCACACCAGTAATGTGACTGTGCAGACATGTTTGCTGTCTGTGCACTCCTAAGGAGGAACACAAAGCAATTAGCCAATAAGACTGCTTAATTCCTGGAGCTCCCAAAGCTAGGTCTTCCTTTTTTTTTTTTTTTCTTTTTGGAGCATACTTGCTGATGGGAGAAAGGCAGACTTGCCAAGCTTCCGGCCACTGAGCTCCACCAACAAGATATTATAGACTCTTGCCTGGCATCCTGCAATTAAAGGCCAGTTCAAAGTATGCAAGTTGTGATACCCTTCCCCCTCCCAGCATGACACAACTCTAG
>NW_011220358.1:0-450 GCF_000146605.3 Meleagris gallopavo | reverse complement strand
AAAAGGATTCCACAGTTTCATGTTTCTACAGTGAAACTACAGTAGAGCCTGGACTGATAATATTATGAGAGAGGGAGCCCACAGAAACACTGACAAATAGCAGTTTCTTCACAGATGCAGACACCTTTTTACTGGTTCTATATATGTATGTATATATATACGTATGTGTATGTGTATGTGTATGTATGTGCATGTATTATATATATACATATATATGGTATATAGATACATACATAAATTTAAAAAATAGATTCTTAAATTGATGTCCTTTATCTTTCATTTTTTCTCTTATGATGGCCACTGGAAAAGGCCTCTAAAGTTAACATCAGAAGAAAGTTTTCTGAATATCATAGTTCATAGCTAATAATCAGTCCCATTTTTAAGCTCATTGTATGACAATAATGCTAAATGTGAGTAAGTCTTTCAGCAATGGTGAGAGAAACTAGTTGC
>NW_011220357.1:0-329 GCF_000146605.3 Meleagris gallopavo | reverse complement strand
TCCCAGCAGCCCATTGTGCGCCTGCCCCATGTTTCTCTATGTTACATGTGTCTCTCGGTGTCTCCAGACAAAGATGTGTTTTTCTCCCTTCAGGCAGGCTGCTGACTGTATCCTTCTGTTCTAAGGTCTTTTTTCTCCCCCCCCTCTGGTTAGGGGTCAGTCTGAAGTGCAGGAAAGAATGATTATGATAACAGGAGGAAACAGGAAGAATCATGCTTTCTTTTCAATCTGTTTTTATTATTGTTTTAATGTAAAACATTGTTTCAATTAAATGCTGACCTGTGCAATGGTGTGTGCATGCACGTGCTGAAATGAATTCAGGCTTTGTG
>NW_011220356.1:0-477 GCF_000146605.3 Meleagris gallopavo | reverse complement strand
CCTGATGGCAGTGAATTGCTTTGCTTAGGATCCCAGCTGTCACATGCATTTTTGTTTCAGGCTTTCAATTTTTTACATTTTTTGTGTTATTACTTTTAAGTGATGTTTAAACTTATTTTAAGGAAGTTCTAGAAAATTTTCTGCTTCATTAAGGTAGCAAACTTGAACGTTCTCTGTTTAAGTACATTTGGTACGTAATCTGTTTTTGCAGAATGTTTTCAGTGCTTTCTGTTTTATGAATTCCTCTATTTCTTTTACAGGAAAGACTTAAGATAGAACTTTCTTAGTTTTAATTCATGCTTGTTTTGTTTTTTTCTTACTTTAACATCTTAGGATGAATATTTAAACAACCTTCGGTCTTGAATCAAAATGTCCCTCTGTGCGTCTTCTCACAAGGACTTTTCTCAGTTGCTGCCACTTCAGGATATTGGATGCAGTAAGACAGAAATTAAAACTCACCTGCTGGTATTGGCTCTC
>NW_011220355.1:0-491 GCF_000146605.3 Meleagris gallopavo | reverse complement strand
AAAGCTTGGAATGCAATTGTACTTTAAAAATTAAAAAAACTACTTCCTTCATAAACAACTCTGATGCTAACGTACAGTAGAGCTCATACCTATTGGCTTTGTTGACCAAAATGCATGATTTTCTACACTGCTCCTCGTTAGCCGGTGCTGTGAAAGTTGATAACGAGGGGAACAAACAATAATTTCCTAGCCAGCAAAAGAACTGTTGGGGAAAAAGCCACTTATGTGCCAATGAGAAAAGTGTTTAATTAATTTAGATCAAAGATCATTTTCTTCTCTCTGTTCCGCAAGTACAAATTACAAGACATGGAATGAAGTGTCTTTTTTTGACTGCCTACTATGCCTAAGTGAGGAGAAATCCAATTTGATTTTCAGATCCAAAGGTCTTGAAGTTAATAAAACTCTAGTCAGAGTTTTAATTTCAGAAGAGTTTACAAAATGCTTATTAATGTCCTGAGCTGGAGCCCATGTTATCTTGTAGCGATATTGTG
>NW_011220354.1:0-477 GCF_000146605.3 Meleagris gallopavo | reverse complement strand
GTAGGGCTTTGGCAATGATTTTATATTCAAAGACCTGATAAAGATTGATATAGCACATATGTCCCCAGTCCAGCCTCTGCTCACAGCCGTCCCCAGGCTGGTGCTGCCCCCACTGGGCCTTCTACCTGACCTATTCCTGGCTGGAGCAGTGGGACAGGCCCTAGGTGCCAGGTCTTGCCCCATGGAAAGATGCTTCCACCTCCAGTACTCTGGAAGCAGCTGGTTGCACTGCAGTATGACAGGTACGTTTTTGTTTTTTGTCTTTCTTTGTGTGTTTTTTGTTTGTTTTGTTTTGTTTGTTTGTTTTGGTTTTTTTTGTTGTTGTTGTTGGTTTGGTTTGGTTTGGTTTGGTTTTTCTGTGGGGAGGAGACAAGGGTTTGATCATTGAATTTACTCTCTGCACAGCCCTTATATATCAATTCCAGAACAGGCAAAATAGGAAGGCAGACCACAAAGGTCATGGTGAATTCAAAGGTC
>NW_011220353.1:0-490 GCF_000146605.3 Meleagris gallopavo | reverse complement strand
AAGAGGTGAGAGATTCTTTCTTTCTTGCAGGGTTCTGATCTGCGCCTTTCTGTGGGGCTCCTAAGCTGCTTTACAGAGCTCGTCGAGCAGCGGGACGCCGCTTGCGGTCGGCCATTTTGATGTTTCAGAGGTCCTGGATGGAGTCAGGCCTTGGACTCGCCCACCCTTCCGGCTCCCTTGGGACGTTCTGCGCTTCTATGGTCCGCTCCAAGTCCCCTTTGTGTCCTCCCTGCGTCCTCTGCCCCCGTCCCCTCTGCGTCCCCTGTGCCACGCATTCATTCCCCCCTGCTGAGTTTGGTTGTTTAAGGGCACGTGTTTCCATGCCGTTCCGCGTCTCTTTGGCTCTCGTTGTGTTTTGCAGACAGACGGAAGGCTTTCTGGGGCCGCTCTCGGTGTGTGCCTCCCTCCATTTCAAACCCTTTCCCCCGGTCCCCCGCTGTCAAAGATGGTTTCCTTCCATCTAACCCGAGTTTTCCCTCCTTCTTTCCTC
>NW_011220352.1:0-533 GCF_000146605.3 Meleagris gallopavo | reverse complement strand
CAAGTCTCGCCTGGACGCCTACCTGTGCGACCTGGTGTAGGGAACCTGCTTTGGCAGGGGGGTTGGTCTCGATGATCTCTAGAGGTCCCTTCCAACCCCTACAATTCCGTGATTCTTGTTTTTGCTAATACTCCAGTCGTGTTTTTTTGCCTACAAGTGAAGATTAAGAATGAAACAGATTCATAACAGAAGATAAGGAAGCTGAGAGGAAATGCACTTTTTAGTCTAGAACTCTTAGAATTCTTGTTTCAGTTTTCACACCTTCAAAGTGCAGCAGAACCAAAGGGACAAGGTTTTCCTTTGTATTCTGCACTGACGAGCGTAACAACTTCTTCCATGGTGCTGTTCTTACAAACATATTCTAGGAATCAGAAATATCTGTAGAAGCTGCTGATCATTTTCCTGAGACCCTACTAGAATACAAAATCAGTAGACTTTTGTTGATTTATTTCTGCTTGGTTTCTCCAATGATTTCAGGTGATTCGCTGTTGTAATGATGAAAATCCCATCAAGTACAGCCTGTTGGAAAGTTT
>NW_011220351.1:0-466 GCF_000146605.3 Meleagris gallopavo | reverse complement strand
CATCTACGTGTGCGCCTGCTCCAACCTGAAACCCCATCGCTGCCACTGCCGGTGCATTTACTGTCAATAAAACCACTGCAGAGAATGAGCTGTCATCTGGAAAAAAAAAACAACACAACAGGGTGTGGGAGAAACAACCCCTTTGTAAAGGTTCTGATCCCTCAGACAAGGAGCACATCCTTCACCAGGTTTCCACTGGCAGCCCCAGTGGAGAGGAGGCTGTCAGGAGGAGGTGTTGGCTTCATAGCTCACTAACAGGGCAAGCAAGGGGGGCACAGGCTCAGTGGAGCATCCCCAAAACTCATTTCTGTCCCTATAGGGGTGATGTCCCTATAGGGACCCACTGCAAAGCAGCAGATTTCTGCTCCAGCAAGGGAAGGGTGAGGTCCAAGACTGGGACAATATGTTCCAGAGTGGGACCAAACCAAGAATGTCCAAGACATGAGATCTGGGGACAGGGTTCACC
>NW_011220350.1:0-310 GCF_000146605.3 Meleagris gallopavo | reverse complement strand
GGACATACCATATAAAATTAGAGTTCTAGAAAATAGTATTAGAGCAAGTGAGAGAGAGGAACCTAAACCAGAAAATACAGCCCAGTCTGTTCAGGAGTCGAAGGGGAAAAAGAGAGAGAAGAAAAAAAAAAGCCAGAGATAAAACGAGAGAAACCTCGGCAGTAAAAACAGCATCTTGGTAAATAGACTATTAAAAAAATTCTGACCTGCTTTATGGCTTTCTTGGCTGCCGTTCAGCTGCGCTGCCCTGCCGGCACGGAGAGAAGGTAGTGGGGCCGGCGTCTGTGTGGATGCTCAGAGCCCCGGGACG
>NW_011220349.1:0-343 GCF_000146605.3 Meleagris gallopavo | reverse complement strand
TCTATTTTTCTTTTTTTTTCTTTTCTTTTTTTTTTTTTCCTTTTGAGAACATTGTCTTCTAAAATACAAATATATGGAAATTTAAAGATGTGATTATGAATGTATCCTGAGGTGAAGGAAACGCATGCTCCATTTGAAGTTTTCTGTGTGCAAGCTCCAGAGGGGAATGAGATGTGAAAAAACACATTTCCTCAGTATTCTTTCTTTAAGTGGAGATGGCTTCATACATGTTTGAGCTGCCACTGTTTGACATCTAATTCTCCAGGCATGTTGTAGAGAATAGATGTCTAACAGTGAGTGGAATTTGATCAGACTTATAATGTCTGAGGCTGACGTCCTTTTT
>NW_011220348.1:0-483 GCF_000146605.3 Meleagris gallopavo | reverse complement strand
CTGTAAAAATTCAGCAAGCATCAGTGAATGTCATGGGTGTCTAATTTTTTCTTCATGGAGAATTCAGTGTCACACCTTTTGCTTCATGTAATTTCCACGTCAGATGCCATTTTGTCAGACTGCCTCTTTGCTGCCATCTGTTGTGCAGTAAAATAATTTAATAGAATATTAGCAGGCAGGTTCAGTCTCAACTGCCATACCATGAACATCCATCTCTGACGCAGTGGGCCAACATAATAAAATAGAAGTCATTACTTTCAGAGCAGCCATCATAATTTTCACATTTTACTATAGTGGATATTGCAGACTCCAAACTATGAGTTTCTTCATTTAAAATAATTTCCTATTTTTTCCATATTCAGCAGTTAGCATCAAATAACTTCTGGTATTTTCTTTAACTTGTTTGTTTTCTTCTGTCTTAAGGTGCCTGATAACATTCATATTTCCTTTTAGCAACTGTTACCTTAAAGGGCAATCTTGAAG
>NW_011220347.1:0-330 GCF_000146605.3 Meleagris gallopavo | reverse complement strand
TAGTTGTAGTGTGTGTGTGTGTGTGTGTGTGTGTGTGTGTGTGTGTGTGTATGTGTGTGTATATGTCTTCTATTCTCAGTCTGAAGCCCCCTTAAATTTTGGATGTACTTTTTGTTCTCGTATACTATGTGTTCAGATAGTATTCTAGGAACACTGTATCTGGTTCCCAGCAAAATGTGTGTGCATATATGCATGTGAGGGATATATGTATGCATATGAGATTATTTATATACATATATTTATTACAGATATTATTGTGTGTGGTTATATGATAATACTTTCATTAAGTACATAGATCCATAAGCATTCAAAAGTGTTCTATTCCTCAGT
>NW_011220346.1:0-508 GCF_000146605.3 Meleagris gallopavo | reverse complement strand
GGTGCTGCTCAGCTCTCTGTCCCCAGGATTTGGGGATCTTGTGGGAACTGCTTGACAGTGCAGCATCCCAGCCAAAGCATCCTGGGAAGGTTGTGGTGCTCCACAGGTGATGGTTTCCAAGGCCTCTTTCCCCAATCTCCCGGTCCCCTGCTTCCCAACAAAGCAATCCATCATCTCCCTTCCATCTGAGGGGCTCAGGGGGCAGATCCTCAGCATGAGGCGAGGGCAAAGCAGTGGCCAAACCGCAGGGCAGACCTGCAGCAGCATCTTGGCTTGGGAGGCTTCACAACCGGGCCAGATCCCCTCCTTTTTTCCCCCCTCGGGGTTCCCCTCACCCCATCCTCACAGGGGCTGCTCCCTCCTACGGCCGCCAACCACCACAAATTCACCACACAGCATTCCCTGGCGCATTCCAAAACGCAGCATCAATAATTAAACCCAAAGCTCCGTTATCACAACAAATTAACGAAGCGCATTTCGGAAGGATTTTCCACTTTCTCCTTTCTCG
>NW_011220345.1:0-403 GCF_000146605.3 Meleagris gallopavo | reverse complement strand
GGCACAGACAGAAGCCACCGGGACAACAGCCTGAGGGGAGCAAGCGTGGTCAGACCCCATGCCCCCACACCACCCCACACCCTCCCCCGCCCCACCTTGATGTCCCTGAGCAGCAGGCTGGCGTGGAAGCAGAGGTGCCCAGAAGAGATATAGAGGCGGCCGTGGTAGGGCACCTCGCGCTGCCAGGCGCAGGAGAAGCAGGCCAGCAGAGCCTCGCGCCCTGCGATCTCCTCAAAGGCTTTGTGGAAGGCAGCACGGCGCTTGCTGAGCTGTGGGGAAGCCGAGGAGTGGGGCTGAGCCCTGGCACCCCCAGTACCCACCACAAAATGGAGATGGGGTCCCCCCTCCTCGCCCCCAGGACTCACCGGGTTTGGGGATCCTGGCTGACCCGATGCCTCCGGGG
>NW_011220344.1:0-429 GCF_000146605.3 Meleagris gallopavo | reverse complement strand
AAGGGACCTCTAGAGATCATCGAGACCAACCCCCCTGACCCAAACAGGTTCCCTACACCAGGTCGCACTGGTAGGCATCCAGGCGAGACTTGAATATCTCCAGAGAAGGAGACTCCACAACCCCCCTGGGCAGCCTGTTCCAGTGCTCCGTCACCCTCACCGTATGAGCAAGAGTTAATGAGATAGAGCATTTTAAAGGCAGTCTTTCACCTTCACTGTATAAATTCAGTATTTATATTCCCTTGATATCTTTTTTCCCAGCAGGTCACAGCACTGGTGACTTTGCCGTGCACTTCTGCAGATTGAAGCTGTTAGTGAGACCAACAGTTTTCTTTCAAGCCCAGAAACCCAAGACATACAGCACTGTTCTTTTTGTTAGAACTGCTCAGCTTTGTACTTCTCTGTAAGTATGTCCTTTAATTTCCTATT
>NW_011220343.1:0-371 GCF_000146605.3 Meleagris gallopavo | reverse complement strand
TTTCTCCAGGCTTTTGTGCTCAGGCAGAGCAAGTAAAAAATAATAAGTGAGAAGTGAAGTGAAAACATAACAATATGCAGATAATTCTTTTTTTTTTCCCCCTTACTCATACTTACAACAGTCTTAAAAACAGTAATTAAGAAAACAGGCAATAACCAGTCCTCCAGCTTATGGAAAATGCTCAGCATCCACATTCCTTTCTCTCTTAAAGAACACAAACTGTCATTTCTTTTTTTTTTTTGCAGCTTCTGTTTCCCTATTTATTAAAAATATTAACAACAAGCAGCAGAGCACCCATTTAGGCAGTTATTCTACTGAAGACAGACAGGAAGCCAAAATTATTTTGCAGTAGTATTATTACTACAGTAGGA
>NW_011220342.1:0-412 GCF_000146605.3 Meleagris gallopavo | reverse complement strand
AAAATTCATTTAAGTTCTAAATCAGTGACTAGGATTCATAGCTGGTAAATTATTTATTTTTTAATTTATTTATTTTGCTTTGGCTTTTTCTCAGTTCTTTTAGATTATTGCCTGAGATCTGAGACTTGGTAGGTTTGTTGTTTTTTTTATTTGTTAGATCTGAGAATAAAGCTGTCACTGCCATTAAATTTTTATTGGCCTTGTTCAGTCTGTTCAGAATTTCACAAGTTGGCTGTCACAAAGGGGAGAAGAGACTGTGAGGTTAATGTTACAAGCAGATGTTATAATTAAAATTGAATAGTATGATAATCTTCTTCAGCCCTGACTATTGGGCCCACATCATGCCAACAGCACAGCCTACTGGGGCACAGCTTCATAGTGCCAGATCTGTCTCCTCCCAGCACAGAACCTG
>NW_011220341.1:0-425 GCF_000146605.3 Meleagris gallopavo | reverse complement strand
GATTGCATTCTTGGTTAATTACTTCACAAATCAGTCGCATCCGTACAAAATCCCCTCAGATTTACCCAATTTGCTTTCACCCCTTTGTGTTTTGTTTTTGTTTTGTTTTGTTTGCTACAAGTCTCCTCTAAGTTCAGGTTTCCCCTTTAACTCTTTATAGCAAATCCCCTCTTATTGCCTCCACGACTTTACAGCTCAACCAAGCACAAACCTTCTCAGGGGTAACATACAGAAGCTTTATTATAGGATCTTTTTTGGACAGCTGCATATATATTTTTTGAAGCATCAGCATCTGTTATATCACCAGTCAGGTACGTTGCAGCAATCTGTAAAAAAATAATTTATGAATATTCAGTTCATGAATACGCATACATGAAAACAGAAACATCTCCAGATGATAGTCCTACACTATCCTTAGCAAACAC
>NW_011220340.1:0-437 GCF_000146605.3 Meleagris gallopavo | reverse complement strand
AGCTGTGCTTTAACAGCTGGAACAACTAACTTACAAGTAAACTACATGGTTGTTTTTTTTTGTTTTTGTTTTTGTTTTTCTGCTTAGTTGATGCTCTGGAAGTGTTCTCATAATAAGACAACCTGTTACACACATCTTCCATTTTAAGGACCTGATTCTTAAAATGCTTTTATTTCACCAGTGATATTTTGTTATATTACATGCATGTGACTGTCCAAATTCCTGGTTTTTTCAATTGCTCTTGTGACCTGAATTTTAACATACATTCAGATGCAGTGGCATAACTTATCTCTGACACACACCATCCATTCTTTCATTCCCTCTTTAGGGAATTACACATGCAAGATAATGCATTGTTTTGTTATGTGTTTGCTTGCTTGTTTGCTTCTTCTGGGTACACTTAATGACTTACTAATTTACAAAACTGAAGATTTCCA
>NW_011220339.1:0-482 GCF_000146605.3 Meleagris gallopavo | reverse complement strand
TGGAAAGCTCCAGGAGGCTCAGTGCCCCAACCTACCTAGTGGTCATGGGTAGAAGAGGTGAGCAGCGTGGGGGCTGGTCCCGTGGGGCCCGGGGGGCCGTCCTGGCTGCGGGGCTATAACTCCCATCTCTGCAGGAGGGTGGCTTTGACCAGCGAGGAGTGATCACAGAGGCCTTTGCTGGGGATGACGTGGTTGCCGACTTCAATCGGGAGAAGCACAAAGCAGAGCAGGCTGCGAAGCCACAGCCACTGAACTTGGTTCTGCCAGGCTGGGCGAGTGGGAGGCACCGGCCTGAAGCCCAGCAACAAGAAAATTAAACGGTATGTGTGGATGGGCTGCTGCAGCAACGTGCCTCAGCCCTGCTCCGGCATCTGATGTCCTCACCTGTCTGGCAGGTTTCTGATCAAGCCAGCCCCGGCACCTCCCAGGAAGGACCAGCATTTGCCCCACGTTATCATTAGCGAGCAGCGCAACATCCACGC
>NW_011220338.1:0-312 GCF_000146605.3 Meleagris gallopavo | reverse complement strand
GGTGCAAGCTACTGCTGGTGGTAACTACAATCCAAGCCACTTGCATCTCCGTTAATTTATTTTAGTCACTTCCCACGAGTCACTCTAAGAGCTGTAAGTAAAATACTAGATATTCTAAACTGACAGTCTTTTTGTCACAGCTACAGTAAAATCACACGAGAAACTCATTAGGATTGAAAGGCTTCTTTTTAGTAAATATCTATGTTTGGAACTAGTTTCTCTCTCTACTTTTTTTTTTTTTTTTTAACCCAGCTAAACAATGAAGTCTATCTTTTCAGCTGTTGAGAGAAACTCGGCTTTCATCTCCGACAA
>NW_011220337.1:0-594 GCF_000146605.3 Meleagris gallopavo | reverse complement strand
GACGCTGGGCTCCCTTCCTCACCCCTTTCTCTCCCCACAGCAAAGATGCCCCATCCCCTGCGTCAGCTCGGGGCCGGACTCCCACCCCCGTCCCCCCCCTCCCAGCCCCCGGTGCCACCAAGAAGGGCCGCTCTCTCAGCAAAGTGAAATCCCCCGGCACCGTGCGGCGCCTCTCCATGAAGATGAAGAAACTCCCGGAGCTTCGGAGGAAGCTGAGCCTTCGCAGCCCTCGGTCGAGGGGACAGGAGGGCAGCACTTCTCCTTCCGACTCGCGCAAGGAATCCAGCAACGTCATCAGCCGTTACCACCTGGACACCAGCGTGGCTTCGTTGCCTCGAACCAAAGCAACCAGCAAAGGCGGTTATCTGAGCGACGGCGACTCGCCGGAGCTGCCGGCCAAAAGCGGGGCACGGGGCGAAC
The DNA here is from genome assembly GCF_000146605.3 of Meleagris gallopavo. NCBI lineage: Eukaryota > Metazoa > Chordata > Aves > Galliformes > Phasianidae > Meleagris > Meleagris gallopavo. The sequence goes on along the minus strand of NW_011220337.1, from coordinate 174 downwards.
CCGAGGACGGGGAAAACGGGTTGGATGCGGCTTCGTTCAAACCTTACAGCTGCGGGGAGCTGCCGCGGGGAGGGCAGAGCATCTCCGGTTTGGTCAACGTGCATCTCTACGGCGTCAGGGATTTGAAACCTCCCGAAACGCGGGAGGTTTTCTGTGTGCTGCAGGTGGACGCGG
>NW_011220336.1:0-551 GCF_000146605.3 Meleagris gallopavo | reverse complement strand
GCAACACTATACCTTTTGATATTAAACTCAGATATAGGCTAGGAAAGGAAACTGGACTCAAAAGGTCTTAAGCAAAAATAAACTGAGAAGAAAAAAAACCTAATTTAAAAACTTTTGAGTTTAGCATATCTTAAAATGTCATCTTCCATTAAAACCAACAACAAACACTTCCCAGTTGAAGACAGCACATCTAAATGTGGCTTTGTCCCAAATCAAGACAAACTGAAAGGGCTTCTGACAGTTCTTGGAAATGCTAGAGTATTCACACTAGAGAAAGCTGTGGGTTTTTTCTTCTTTCCATTTTTTCTTATTTTTTTTTCACACAGGGTGTGGAATCACTCATTCTAGGGCTGGTAAGTAGCATATATAGAATTTATAAGTAGAGTACAAACTAAAAGAAGTCTTTTTATTTACTACAGGTGGCCTCTCAAGATAAAATCAGGTAGAGGGCAGGCAGCATTTAGCACAACATTACTGCAGCTGCTTTGCTCTGGTGTACTTGCCCCACATTGCATGACCTTTCAATCCTGCACCGCTGTGGAGAAATAGTG
>NW_011220335.1:0-512 GCF_000146605.3 Meleagris gallopavo | reverse complement strand
AAGCTGCATACAGATCTCTTTTTTGTCAGCTGTAGAATTGAGAGGGGATTTCAGCTTAGTGTGTGAGATAAGGTGTATATCGTGCACTTCTTTGGAAGGGAGAAACCGCAGGAAAGCCTGCAGGATTTATCTTGAAGGCTTCACATTCGGGGATTCTTCAACCATTAGTCCTCAGTAAAACCAGTGGTTTTGAAATCCCAGAAGTTCTGGGCAGCGTGCTGTGCTGTGCAGTAGAACTGCTCTTGCTTGTGCTTGTCTTTGTGCAGTTGTGCAGGAACCTGTGCAGTTCCATCTTACTGGGATTTCTTGTTGCCCTGTGCTTTCTGGCTGGGGAACTGCCATCCAATCTCTTGCAATTCCAGCAGGCTCCATGGCCTTTTTTTTTCCTAAGTGTTTATGTAGTTAATTTCAAATTAATGTACTTGTGTATCAAAAGCTTTGCAGTATATGTTTTTAAGGTCTTTGATTTTTCTAAAATGCACTGTGAAAGTGAGACCTGTGCACAAACGTTA
>NW_011220334.1:0-366 GCF_000146605.3 Meleagris gallopavo | reverse complement strand
CCCACCGTTACCTTCCTGCTCAATCAAGGAAAAAAGAAAAGCGGTAAAGAACATGAGAAACGAAATACTGGAGAGCCCTGTGAGGGAGGGATGGGTGCACAGCTACCCAGGTTCAGTGTGCGTAGGGTTGTGATGTGTGAGTGCTGGAGCTGTGCAGCTTTGGAAGCTGAGGCAGCAGGTTGTTGTCAAGCAAGTTAGAGGCATGCTTAAAGACCTGCCCAAAAGGAGAGCAGCGAGCTCGTGGATTCCATTTCCAGAGGTGAGTGTAAATGTCTCCATGTTCTTTTTTTTTTTCTTGTTGATTTTTTGAATTATTAGCAACATCCTGTGACGACCTCACCAAATTGTAGAAGCGCCTCCTGAGTA
>NW_011220333.1:0-540 GCF_000146605.3 Meleagris gallopavo | reverse complement strand
TATTTTCTTCTTTCCTTAATTCCTAATGAACTAATTTTGGTCTATTTATTGCATAAAATTATTGTTGTACTTGGGAAGTGACAATTCCCTGGTGTAAGTGCTGGTAAACTTTATTCACCAAAAATGTGAAAAAATTTATTCAATGTAACTCTTGCCAGTGTGGGATTCTTTTGGCTCCTGATAGTCACATGCTAAGATATTTTCAGAATTCTAAAGCAAGTCATGGCTCTTAGCTGATCTTGATATGATTTCTTTTTCATGAAATGGAGAACAAAACAGTAGCTACAATCCTAATTCATCCTACAGTGGTAGCAGGAAACAAACAAACAAACAACCCCAAAACAAAACAAACAAAAGGAAATAAAATACACTTCATTCTTTATAATTAAAATTAAGAGATTTTAAGTTACAGTGATGTTGTCTATGTTACTCCTTATATGAAAATATTCATACTGGTACGATGTTTGATCTGTGTGGTTTAATTCCTCTTTTCAAGGAATATCAGCCTCTCAAGATTCTCATTACATTTCAAGTCCTCCT
>NW_011220332.1:0-497 GCF_000146605.3 Meleagris gallopavo | reverse complement strand
TTTGCAATTGTTTATCCAATAGCTACCTACCTTTGATGCTATTTTTGAGCAAATCAGTATTTGTAGTATTTTGTGTCTGTAAGAGCAGTAAGAAAAAAGATTTTCTTATACTGCCTTTAAAATTATAATATATCACCTCATAGCTCATCAGGGTTGAGATTTATTATATGTTCAAATACTTTTCAGATTAGATAACTGAACATACAACTTCCATGCTAAGAGAGGAAAGGAAAACATTATATTTAAATAGGAAAAATGGATATAATTCCTCTGCAAAATATTTTATCCTTTTTGATATAGTCTAAGTCGTCAGCTGTCAGAATTGTTTGTTCTTGCAAAACTTTCAGACATCCCATAGAACTTTAACAATGATGTATTGATGATACAAAAATAATTGAATGAATACCTTTGAGAGCACTTCTGTATGCGCAACAGTTTCCTAAGCCTTCCCCACAAGTATGCCAATTATCTGCCGCAGCATTGCTGTAACTGTACAC
>NW_011220331.1:0-562 GCF_000146605.3 Meleagris gallopavo | reverse complement strand
TTTAAGCTGCCTTGTAGAAAATTACCTCTATCCCAGCCAAAGTAGTACTATGTTTTGGACTTGTCATGAAAAGAGTGTTGATAACACACCAACTGTTTAGTTGTTGCCTAGCAGTGCTTACTGGGTAGAAAAGACCTTGACACAAGTATTACCTAGCATATATACACATACTAAGTAGCTCCCCTCTTTATGTAGTATATTAATGTACTACAAATTAAAATAAAAATAAAAGAAACTTTGTTATATTTCTTTCTTTACCAAAAAAGTAAACCTGACAAGAAATAGAAACTTACAGGTTTGAAGGTCATTATAAGAAGTTGGTTTTTGATCAGCTTAGAATGAGAGAATAATGAGCACATTATAATGTAGAACAGATATACATTACTTTCCTGTTTGATATCCATGTTAACTATAAAATATGCAATCATGAGTTGTAATATTTTAACTACAACGCAAAGTACCCATGGATTACTTTTTTAAAGATGATTTATAATAAAACCTTCTGCCTGTTTTATTTTCCATCCAGGATTTTCAAGAATTTCCCCAAAGCCCATTAAAGGTA
>NW_011220330.1:0-543 GCF_000146605.3 Meleagris gallopavo | reverse complement strand
TGAAATTGTTTGTATCTGCATCAAGAAAGCTGTGTAAGCCATTAACGTAAGCAGGCAGTTGCAATGTTGTTGGTTTTTTTGGTTGTCTTTTTTTTTTTTCCTATGTGGTATATTGAACAGAAAACTTTTCCATTATAAGTGTAAAGGAAATGCTACCTGCATTTTCGTGGTTAATTTATAATTTGAAAAAGAAGGTGAAAATCTACATGCAACGTTCATAATGTGCTATTCTGTCAGCAGTAAAATGTGAGGTGAAGTTTGATGGACTTCTGAAACCATCCCACAACTTACCAGCTATCTTTTAGGTTCTTTGTTTCTCTCTTCTTCATAATTGTGAAGATATCTTCCTGTCATACTAGATGACTAAAGAAGACAAGATTGTATGCGTTCAGGTGGCTATGAGTATTGAGATGTGTTTTATGGCTCAATAACTAATTACAAGTCTTAAAAACTGTTTGTTTTATAAATCATGACTTTTGCCCTTTCTATAGCCTCTGTCCTTTCTGTTTCCTGTTCAAGCCAAAGGGTTAGTCACATGTGCCT
>NW_011220329.1:0-469 GCF_000146605.3 Meleagris gallopavo | reverse complement strand
TTGAAATAATGTTTCTTGCCTTTATGTTTGCTCAAAAGTGTATGTTCACTATCATAATTTGCTTCCCAAATAGTCAACAGCTATAGAAAATCTTCTGAATATATGTTGGTAATACACTAGCAGACAGAATAAAGCAGTTATATTTATTACCTTTTATTTCTTTGGTAAACTTTACCCTTTGGGAATCTGTCAGAGGTTTTTGTTGTTCTTCAATGCTTTTGAAATCCAAAACTTCACATACAAACTCAATAACTGGCTGTGCTTTGTAAAATGCAGTTGCTGATACTGTAGACAAAAAACATTAAAATTGTATTACAAAAATACAGAGGAATAAGTTTTGAAATAAATACAATTGAAGCTATTGAATTTTTGCCTCTCCGTTGAAAAAGAGAGGAAAAAAAAAAAAGAGAGAATTGTATAAAACCCACCATCAATGTTTAACATCATTTTCCATAAGGAAGGTCTGACT
>NW_011220328.1:0-398 GCF_000146605.3 Meleagris gallopavo | reverse complement strand
AACATAAGGAAACTAAAGAAAACATTTCCAAACTGCCGGTGCATGAAGCTAGGTTGCTGTTAGGGCTGAAAGGCACTTTCTTGCTCATGACCTTTTCCTCTGTGACTCTTTGACACAAGCAGCCGTTTCCAACCTCTTCCCCCTCCCCTCCCCTCCCCTCGACATTCATAAAAATCCCATTAGTGCATCAGCAAACACTGATGCTGTCATTTGCTGATCCTGAGTCTGATGTTAGAATTTGGACATAGCCCTCTGCCCGCAGGTTAGTAGAAAAAAAAACAAGCTAATTACCTTCACCTATACTATATCCTTCAAAAAACTACTCTACAAATGTGATCATTTAATCCTGAATGTTACGTAACAAAAAGGTTTCAATGCCTTTTCTTCAACAGCCAGAA
>NW_011220327.1:0-335 GCF_000146605.3 Meleagris gallopavo | reverse complement strand
CCATTTTACCATTTACAGATCAGCATTATTTTTTTATTTTAGTTCACATGGAATAGCTCAGACATTAATGTTTAGTTTTCCACATCCTGAAAGTTACTGGATTAGGTCAAGTGTAGAAATATGGTAGTGTAGATTTCTTATTGTTGGGTTCCCTTCCCCTCTTCCTTCTCCTCCCTCCCCCCTCTTTTTTTCCCCTGAGGCTTTTGGGAAGAGGAATTAGATTTGTAGGCAAATCAGAACTTGAACAATTCAAACATGTTACTTGAAAGTGGCATTGGTCAGTGCTATCAGCTGAGAGCCTGGAAGAAGCCAGGAGGTAAAATACCAAGATCTGT
>NW_011220326.1:0-514 GCF_000146605.3 Meleagris gallopavo | reverse complement strand
GACCTAGAGCATGATAGTGTAGCTTTCCACCCAAAGATATTTGCACAGTGTATGGTGGATGATGAGCTAATGCAGGCTGATACCCAAAAACTTGGTGGGCATGATACAAAGACCATATTACCAGAAACACAACCTGTATTATTTGGAGTAGTTGCATTGATTTTTTTTTTTATTTTATTTTTTCTTTCTGTAAATATTTGAAACTCAGGCAAAACAAGCTCACCTGCTTGGATTGAGAGTAAAGCCTGCATGGTTGTGTCTGCTCTTGGTGTAGACTTCAAGTGTGTGTATGTGAACTGCCTGAACATGTCCCATGGGGGAGATAGCTACTCTTGTTAGTCTCTGGAGAGCTGTTAAAATCCTGAAACTGAAAACTTATTTCACCATTCTGCATTGTTTTGCATACCGATTGTTTAGAAGAAAGATCTAATGGTATTATCTCGGTCCCAAAACTTATTGCAAGATGCTGTAAACCACAATGATTATTTCTAGTTGGCAAATCCTCCAGCTTGCT
>NW_011220325.1:0-547 GCF_000146605.3 Meleagris gallopavo | reverse complement strand
TGAAATCACTGCAATGATGAGCTGTAGTTGTAGTGCTTATGGTAGTCAAAATTACTACTTTGTTTTCTAGTTGGTTGTGGGTTTTTTTTGTTTGTTTTTTTTTTTACATTTCAGGAACTTAGTGCTTTAGAGCTTGCTCCTGGATGTGAAAGACCCAAGCTGAATTTCATCCTTTGCCCTACAGGGTTGACCCTAGTCTGCTACTTCCCAGCTGAGCATCTTAATTATCCAACTGTGTAGAGATTTTTCAAAGACATGGCAAAGCTTTGTCAGTAAAGAACCAAAGATTCACTGAGCCTAGAAAGCTATAAGCATATGTAGAGCATGACTTTTTACTTTGTTAGCCTGTTTACTGTTTATATTTTACTTTATCTAAAATACATGAACTATGAGGTCTCCCTTCCAAAGAAACTCATAGCTGGCAAGGCTGGACTTTGCTTCATTTCCTTCCCTCTGAAGGTATGACCCAGAGTGAAACAGTTACTGCAGGAGGGCCTTTGAAGCCTTTTCTTGTTAAAAGCTATAATAGTTATTTTACAGAATGGTG
>NW_011220324.1:0-351 GCF_000146605.3 Meleagris gallopavo | reverse complement strand
GATAAAACACATTTCACTTCTAGGAAAAAAACAAAACAAGAAATTACAGGACAAAGAAAGAAAAAAATGAATAAAAAGGTATAGATTTTAGGAAGAATGGGGACTTTTAGTTTTATATTTTTTATGCATCCTGATTTATTTTATATTTTAAAAGATAACGTAAAAAAACGTTCTTTCAAACAGTAACGTGATAACTATGCACCTTCTGTTTAGCACTTAGCTTTGTATTGTGACATATTTACTTTTTTTTAATGCAATGACTGCAAAATCTATTTGGCATTGTCTAAATTCATGACTGTTGGATAAGGTTTCTCAACAGATACTGGCAATTTAGTTTTTTAACGTGACACA
>NW_011220323.1:0-639 GCF_000146605.3 Meleagris gallopavo | reverse complement strand
ACAGGTAAGAAAAAAAGACTTAATACTGACTTGAAACCCTAAAATCTGTTGCTTCCCCAACATCTATCTGTGTACTTCTCCTTACATTTATGCTATAGTTTGGAACCTTTTATTTCAGTAGAATTAGTTCTTTTGCATCTAACTTACAATAAAACTACCTGCTTACTACATACCATTTTAAACCACTTTTTTTTTTCCTATTAAACAAATAGTAAACTAATAGTAAAAGTCTTTAAAGCAGTAGTATAAGGGATCCCATTCTTCTCCCACTGAAAGTAGCAGTAAAATTCAAAATGTTTTTAATGAATGTTGTCAGCATTAATGGATGTTAAATTACCAGAATACATTTATCCTAAATCTATAGAAATGAATTCCAGTATCAAAAGGAAAGCAAGAAAACTGTACAGTGTTAAAAGAGAAGAGTGTATACAAATCTAACATATATTAATTACCAGTCACAGGTACCAATCTAAAGTCCAGATGAATAAACTGGAAACGTTGGATTTATATTGCTGAGTTTTCCATGACTAATTAATTCTCTTATCTACAATTACAACTAATGAATTTCCATTTATTCTCCTGCCCAATTTTGCAATTTTTTAAAAAGCTCTACACTAGTCCCATTCTATACAATGGTAT
>NW_011220322.1:0-381 GCF_000146605.3 Meleagris gallopavo | reverse complement strand
GGAGCTCCCGAACCCTCTGCTGACAACCAGCTGTACGACGAGTTCTCGGTAAGCACAGGGCTAATGTCTTTCCTTACCTCTTCCCTGGGCCTCTTGGGAGATGGCTGCAGCAGTGCCCCAGCTCTGAGGCCCTTTTTCTGTTAGCCCCATCAGGTTTACTCGTGTGTCTTTGCCACATCCTGCACACCATGCTGATGCCACTTTTGGTGGTCCCAGGAGGTGGTTATTTCCATATTCACAATGCTTGCGAGAATTCCCAGTTGTGGTTGGTTTTTTTTTTTTTCTTTCCTTCCCCCAACTATTTATAGAACGGGACTGGGATTAGCAAAGTGTACTTGGAGATGAATGCCCACTGCGAGGAGCTGAGCTGCCCAACCAGGC
>NW_011220321.1:0-349 GCF_000146605.3 Meleagris gallopavo | reverse complement strand
GGCTGCACCCGAATCCCATCACATCCCTAATACGCAGCGCCTTTCATACCCTATTTCCTCTAACTAGCAGCACTCCAAGTCCTCGTTACTTTCTCTAACTAGCAGCATCTGGGTCCCGTATTCTCCTTAATAGCAGCACTTGGGCCACTGGCTTTTTATCAGTACTATTTGTACCATATTTCTCCTAATAATAGCACCACTGTTCTTTAGCATCCCTCATAGGAGTTCTATCTGTACCGTATTTCTCTTAATAGCAGTACCAGTGCTCCTAGCATTTATATTAACAGTTCTATTTCTACCGTATTATTCCTAGTAGCATCAGCAATGGTTCCCAGCATCCCTAATAGGA
>NW_011220320.1:0-447 GCF_000146605.3 Meleagris gallopavo | reverse complement strand
GATGCAGGCATCACTAGTAAATTAAACAGCAAGAACTTCATTTTCAGAACCAGTAAGGATCCTTATGCAGGGTCAGCATGGCCTCCACTTGCTAAGATTATCACATCAAAAGGACTTTGGACCTGTTTTAAATGTGGAGAGAAATAAATGGAAGAATGTCATAATGTGATATTCCTTCTTTTAAATTTAGCTGAAGAGAAGTGTCCCATGGGTCTGTTTGCAAATAGGAGTATAGAGAAGAAGTGTTGGTGGGCTTCTGTTTACTTTCTTCTTTTCATAACAAACAGATACTCCTCCAAAATTTATCCCATAGTCACCTTTTCTGCAATGCACAACAATAATACAAACATAACATTAAAAAAAAAAGAAATTTTGGAAAAGTAAATTTTCAGTGAGATGCTCTTTTGAACATTTTGTTATGAGGTCTCATTGGTAAGGAAACAGAAG
>NW_011220319.1:0-489 GCF_000146605.3 Meleagris gallopavo | reverse complement strand
AAAAGATAACCAGAGACAACTTCCAGCTTCTCCTGAGCAGACACAGAGAGGAAGCTCTGTTTCATGACTCAGTACTTAACACAAAGAGGAGAAAAGTCAAATGAATGGTAAGAAGGGGAAATACTACCAACTAAAAAAAAAAAGAAAAAAAGGGTTATGCTGTCAAGTATTAAGGAATTAAAAGATTTGTGTAGCCAATTAGTGGATCTGGGATAAGTAGCATTTAAACCCTGTTAATGATAAAATGAATCTGGAGAAAAATATGGTATTTCCCAACAAGCCCAATACAAGAGAAGCAATTTTGCAAATCTCAGGACTTCAAGCAGTTTGGAATTCTTTTTTATTTTTATTTTTATTTTTTTTTTAAGAGTTCTCACAGAGTACCTTTGAACAATTACAACTGAATGGATTTTGGTTGCAGCAAAGACATAGGATAAAGAAAGTCCATTTCAGGACATAATCTGCTGTCAGCTTCAGGACAGAGGACGC
>NW_011220318.1:0-351 GCF_000146605.3 Meleagris gallopavo | reverse complement strand
ATTTAGATACTAACAAGACAAAAATCTTGCTAAGCCTGCTGTATTTCAAATATTATTGTATATTTGGTGAGCTACTGTATTTTTTTTTTATTTAAATCATTCAGCATGTATGTATTTCTATAAATTTATGTATATTTTAAATAAGAAAGCAGGGAGCTGCCATAGGAGATCCATATAGGAGAAAGCTGGCTGTTAATCAATACTTGTTTAAATTGCCAACAGTACTGGCACACTTCTGCTAGAGAGAAGAACAGCAGCAGAAGACATATATAAAAAAAGACCTATTTCAGAGCTGCAGGATGCCACTGTACAGTGATAGCCTCAGCCCTGCTCCATGGATGTTACAAGAGA
>NW_011220317.1:0-378 GCF_000146605.3 Meleagris gallopavo | reverse complement strand
TCCAGGTGCCTTGCAGTAGTGAAAGGGAACTGCTTATGTGTGCCGGAGAGTATTTCTGACCTGAACTTGCTGTTGAATTTTGCTCGTCTGATTTGGCAAAGTAAGAGACCTGCCAGCACTGCCTGCAGAGAGGCGAGTGATGCTGCTTTGGGGTCATGAGGAGCCATGCTGTACTCTCAGCTGCCAAGTTTCACACCACAGCCAAGTATATACATAGAAAAAGTTCAAAAGTACTGGGCACTGCTGGAGATCTTTTCAGTTATTTATTCATAAAATTCTGGAATAATTGAGGTGTGGTTTTAGTGTTTGTTTTTTTAGTTGGGGTGAAACTGTGTTTTTATTTTTAAATACATCAGAGCTATGTTTTATAGTAATAAA
>NW_011220316.1:0-464 GCF_000146605.3 Meleagris gallopavo | reverse complement strand
AATATTTTAAGTTGTCAAAGTACAGGTAATTAAAGAAAAAGAAAGTCTTTTTGAGGAATCAATACTTTATAAATGTTGAATGTATCCTCTAGGTGATAAGTAGACTATTTTAGCTGTAAATATTTTGTGCTAGCTAAGATTATTTCAACTCATACCACCCGGGAGATTGATAAGAAGCATACTGAATAAATTATATTAATTAAATGTGTCAACTGTGCTCATTGCAAAACCACTGGTCCTGTCCTTAGGACGAGAAAGAGTATTTAAAAATCTAAACTCAAGTAATTTATCATTATCTTGTAAAATTGAAATAAAGGTAGCAAATACTAGTATATTCTCTAGTACTATGGGATATGTATATACTATTCTGGATTTGGGATCTTTTTGATTTAAATACATGAGAGTTTAAAAACATTAAGGAACATCAAATAGTACTGTACAATTATACTACTATGTAACAGTAT
>NW_011220315.1:0-445 GCF_000146605.3 Meleagris gallopavo | reverse complement strand
CCAAACCCCAAATATTTTGAACTTTTTAGAAGTGTTTTCAAGCTTCTGTCAAAAAGTTGAAAAGTTTCAGTACAAAGAATTTGCGTTTTGGTGGTCTTTTTTTTTTTTTAATTTTATGTCCTGGATGTTTTCATCTTCCAAATATCTCTAATGTCTTTGAGTTGGGAATTTTGATGTCGTTCCTAAATACTAAGGGAAAACTGCTCACAAAGAAAGCACAGGCTTTGGTGTTGCTCAGTCCTGCTAAACTTATTTGTTATCTCCTTGTAGGCCGATGCTTTTTGGTGTTTTTTGTTGTTGAAGGAAACTCAATGAGTAACACCATGCAGAGCTGCCAATCTGAGATATTTCATAACCATTCCAAAACCGTATTATGATTTTGAGATCCCAAAATAAGAACAAATAAGTTCTACTTTTGTTCCTTGAGCTCTGATGAGGTCAGACT
>NW_011220314.1:0-377 GCF_000146605.3 Meleagris gallopavo | reverse complement strand
TCCTGTTCTCCAACAGTTCCTGAGGGCGTCACTGGACACCGCACAGGATGAGGCGTGGATCGAGGCCCTGAGCTGTGAGCTGAGCCGCTGGCTGAGCAGCTCTGCCAGCAGCTCTGGAGAAAAAGGTGAGTTCCCCCCGGCTCTTACCCAGCGGTGCAGCTGCAGGTGCCCAACTGGGGCTGGGGCTGCAGCTGGTGCTCTGCCCACGCGGGATGCTGATGCTGCTTCCCCAGCCTGTGCCCCCAGAGTGCCTTTCCCTGCAATCTGCCCAGGGATGGCTAAAGCTCGGCCCTGCAGCTGCTCTCAAGCGACTGCCAGGGAGCGTGGGTCCTTCCCACCCAGCCCTCCACCGGCAGGTTAAGCTGCTGCCACATCTC
>NW_011220313.1:0-384 GCF_000146605.3 Meleagris gallopavo | reverse complement strand
GTGTTAAAATGTAAAAGGAATAATGACCACTTGTTTATTTGAAACAGAGGCCTATTTATTTTCTGCTTGCTTTTAGTTTCATGAGTTTCACAGCAGTTGTAAATGAATAATTTGATGCTCATATCCTATTTCTCCTCTGGTGTTGCAGTGTCTTCTCTCTACAACAGCCTTTGGGCAAGGAGTGTTTTTCATTACATTCTTTGAGGGCCAAGAAATAGGTAAGCTATCTAGTTTAAAAAAAAAAAAAAAGTTAGTTATTCTTTCAAAAAAATTAGAGTTGGAAATGTTTATTTTTTTCTGAAAAAGATCTTTAATCACACGTAAATAGTGTATCTCATAGTGAAAGAGAAAAGCCTTTTTAACACCTCTTAAAAATCAAATTAA
>NW_011220312.1:0-374 GCF_000146605.3 Meleagris gallopavo | reverse complement strand
TTTTTTTCCCTTATCCCCTCGTGTTGCCTTGGCAGCTCAGAACTGAATGTATTGATAGATTCAAAGAGATAGCTGTTTCTACAAGTTGAATTGAAAATTCCTGTCAAGTTAACTTACGTATTTAGGTGTTTTTTTTTTTTTTTAAACATGCTAATCAGATAAGATTACCAAATCCAGTGCTCTTCCTGCTATACATTCCAGGAATGTATGTACCATTTTTTAATGTTGTAATGCAGCAGCATTATCTTTAGTGCAAAGCAGAAGGCAGGGCTACTTACACTCATAAAAATGGGCTAGGAAGCTGGTACACCTAGGACATTTTCTAATCTTTATGTAATTTAAGTAATTAAGAATAGCAGCACTTAATTACCATG
>NW_011220311.1:0-423 GCF_000146605.3 Meleagris gallopavo | reverse complement strand
CACACGAATGTGCATAAGAACTTCTTCACGGTGAGGTGACGGAGCACGTGGAACGAGGCTCGCCCAGGGAGGTTGTGGAGTCTCCTTCTCTGGAGATTATTCAAGTCTCGCCTGGACGCCTACCTGTGCGACCTGGTGGTAAGGGAACCTGTCGTTTTGGCAGGGGGGTTGGTCTCGATGATCTCTAGAGGTCCCTTCCAACCCCTACAATTCTGTGATTCTGTGATTCTGTGAGATGAGAGCAAGGCTTCGTGAAGCTCTCAGCTGTCTCTGGGCCAGCAGCAGAAGGCATAGATCCAGAATGTAACACCGCTTTTGCTGTCTTTTTTTCCTTGTTAAGTGAAAATCTTATTTTATCCACTGAAATAAGAAAAATGCCTGCTAGTTAAACTGTGTAAGCAATTTCAGATGATGGATTTATCC
>NW_011220310.1:0-507 GCF_000146605.3 Meleagris gallopavo | reverse complement strand
ACATGAGGCCATTGCATTGTCAGGCTTTGCAGCAAGGAAGTGAAAGTCCAGCAGAGTGTACAAAATAAACTTCTGCATGGGCACAACAGGGTGTTTCCCCAGGCTGGAAAATGTAGAGAGATGTTTGACTGTTGTGCAGTATATTTAAAAAAAAACCACATGTACACAGCTGTTTTTTTAAAGTCTGTTTTTATGGAATGAGAGACTGTTGACCCATATTTTTCTGCTATATTCTGAGCTGCCTGTGTTGGATACTATCAGAGTTAAAAACTTATGGCAATTAAATAAGAACATAAAACTCATGATCCAGAGACTAAAATGGGTCACATGCTGTATTGTGATAGTCAGCACAGCAGTAAAATGGAAAACGATGTTGAGGAGATGTCTCCTGATATACAGCTAAAAACTAATTAGTTGTGATGATATCACAAGCAGGCAGAGAGAATTTATTCCTGTGCATTGTATTTCACTGGTTGGTAGTAGAGTGAATTTACAGTAGTAATTTTT
>NW_011220309.1:0-313 GCF_000146605.3 Meleagris gallopavo | reverse complement strand
CATACAAACATCATTCATCCACCTTATTTCTACCCGTTTTTTCTTTTTTTTTTCTTCTGTAGGCATCCCCATTGCCAGCCAATCTGCCATGCAGGAACAGGGATGGCAAGCCATTGTAGTCATTTCAGAAGTGAGACATGATATATTTGTTGGAAATAATAGTCATTTGCCAGTGTATTTCCCAATTAATGGCATCCAAAAAGCCACACAGAAGGAGAGTCTGGAAAGATGCAGATTTGGAGCCACCCCTCAGAATAGTCAGAAAAGAAGAGGGGACATTTAGCTATAGAATACAGGTTTACGAAGTACACGC
>NW_011220308.1:0-334 GCF_000146605.3 Meleagris gallopavo | reverse complement strand
TCTTGGTCACGGGAGGTGGGATCACCAACAGCCCTGAAAGAGACACTAGGAATATCCCAGCCCTTTGATGGTTCCAGTCAGTCACCACAATGGCCATTATATAGGCATTTTAATTGTGAAGACATAAAACTGTTTGTTTTTTTTGGTTTTTTTTTATTGGCATACAAACATCATTCATCCACCTTATTTCTACCCGTTTTTTCTTTTTTTTTCTTGTAGGCATCCCCATTGCCAGCCAATCTGCCATGCAGGAACAGGGATGGCAAGCCATTGTAGTCATTTCAGAAGTGAGACATGATATATTTGTTGGAAATAATAGTCATTTGCCAGTGTA
>NW_011220307.1:0-327 GCF_000146605.3 Meleagris gallopavo | reverse complement strand
GCTACTTTGTGGAGCCCGCCATCACCAGGAACGGGAAGTACGTGGCTCCGGGCGCCCACCTTTGCGGACGACCCACGACGGAGACCACCGTCACCCCCGGACCCACGTGAGTACCACGTCTGCAGCGCTTCCCCCACACGCGGCGTTTGCCCTGGCTCAGCTCGCGCCCTGCTGGAGCTGTAGGTCTTTTGTGAGAGAACACAAACCGCTCCGAGCAGCGATAAACACGCCCTCGGAGAAGGACAGCTGCGCAGCACCACGGGCTGAGGGCACAAGGACCCCGCGTCCGAAAAGAACAAAGAGCCAGGGGCTGGCAGGAGGGACAGC
>NW_011220306.1:0-555 GCF_000146605.3 Meleagris gallopavo | reverse complement strand
TTTTGAACAAACAGAACATTAAACTTGAAATGGAGTCAGTAATTTTTCTTTAAAAGTCATTAATGTCTAGGTGTTTTGTGTTTTTTTTTAAATAATGAGCATTACTAAACAAACAAACAAACAAAAACCTTTATGTAGGGATAAATACACTCTGATATTTCTTAAGAAAAATGGACAATTAGGTAACCCAGTAGCTGGTGAAGGTTAGTACAGATAAATAGAAGATATAGCGCATTACAATGAGTAGTGTAAGCTACTACTACACATTGATGGATTTGTAATTAACTGCAACCATGTATAGAATAGACTTGAATGTTACTGGAGTAGTTAAATAAAAACCTCCACTCACTGCTCCATAACCACAAGAGATACCTCAAAGGCATGTGATTGTCTGAAGAGTGAGATATAGAACAGAACAATACTAATGACACATATTTCAAAAAACTCAGTATTCATTGCTACAGTGTTCATTTTTGATGTGAAAAGATACAGCAGAAGAGAAACAGTCCAAAGAACGGAAATGAGAATCCTTATAGGCTTAGAAAACTTATATTG
>NW_011220305.1:0-336 GCF_000146605.3 Meleagris gallopavo | reverse complement strand
CCACTGCTGCTCATGCCTAGCTTTGTGACAAGGCAGTCATTTACTGTGAAATATCCATCATTGTGCTCAGTGTAACTCCTGGGAATCCGAGCGTGTTCAGGATCTGGCCGGGACTCAAGTGCCTTTTGAAAAGGCAGGCAGGAACTCTGTCATAAATACATCTTGTTTTGACAACTCCCTCCTGAATGTGTGTCAAAGGATCTCTGGTCCACCTCTATCAGCCCGTTGATTTCCCATGAGCACTGTCCTACAGCCGTGGTACCACAGCCACTGAGATTGGACCCCATGGTTCCATGGGGGTTGATGGAACCCCGCAATGGTTGGGTTGGAAGGCAC
>NW_011220304.1:0-309 GCF_000146605.3 Meleagris gallopavo | reverse complement strand
TACCCCCACCCCCCATTCCCTCCACCAAAAATCCTAAATTAATTTTTCTTTTAATTAAATTCATTAGCAAAGATTATCTGGCTGAGGAAAAATAATATCCTGCCCCTCCCCCAGCAGCCCTCTCTATTTATATCCCCTATATACATAAGCAGCAGCGAATATTTCTTTATGGGCCATTAAAGGTTTAATGTTTAATTTATAACCACGTTCTCTGGCGGGCGGGATGGCCAGGCACAATGTCAACACTTTTAATTAAATGAGAAGGAGTTTTTTTTTATTAGTTTTTTTTTCCTTAAACTCAGAAAGATG
>NW_011220303.1:0-392 GCF_000146605.3 Meleagris gallopavo | reverse complement strand
TTCTACCATCCAAACAATTCCTTATCCACTGAACCACCTTTCAAATCCATATCCCTTCAATTTAGACATAAAAATGTGATGTGGGACCATATCAAAGGCCTTGAAGAAGTCCACATAGATGACATCTGTTGCTCTTCCTTTGTCCACCAGTGCTGTTACTCCAACATAGAAGGCTGCCACATTGGTCAGGCAGGATGTGCCCTTGGTGAAGCCATGCTGACTGCCATGGATCACTTCCTAGTCTTGCATGTGCCTTAACATAGCTTGTAGGAGGATCTGTTTCATGATCTTCCCAGGCACAAGGAGAGATTTACCAGTCTGCAGTTTCTTAGATCTCCTTTTTAACCTTTCTTAAAAATTGGAGTTGATTACTTCTCTTTTTCCAGTTACTT
>NW_011220302.1:0-441 GCF_000146605.3 Meleagris gallopavo | reverse complement strand
GCAGCAGGCAGAAATGACTCACCTCATGAGCTAATAGACTGTCTGATGTACAAAGTAGACAATTAAAACCAAACAAACAAACAACAAAACCCAAAACAGATTCCTTTCCCCTCTTTTTTTTGTCAGAGACAGAAATGCCTAGTGTTATTTATAAACACTAATAGGTATAAAGGGAAACACAAAGGTATGGATTTTAGGATGCCCTCTGAAACCAAGTTATTCACAAAACATGTGAGTCTCCTCCTTTTCTCTTGGCTGCTGTTGATGGCAATGTCTGGCTACTAATGTCTTTGGAAGGAGTCTTGTTTATTTTAATTATCATCACTTTTTTATTGCAGAGTTATAGGAAAAAAAAAAATCTCACAAGTGAAACACTATTTTCAGTTTCTCTGTGCCCTGCTAGTTTTATTGTTTTCAAGGTACATGAAACAAACAAATAAA
>NW_011220301.1:0-304 GCF_000146605.3 Meleagris gallopavo | reverse complement strand
GAACTAATAAAGGTGATTAGTAGAATCTACATCTGCTTGCCTCGTTTATAATTATAATTTATAATTACTGCTCAAAGAAAGAATTGCCAAAAAATATGTATAAATCAGCATGTAATAAATTATTGTAAAATTTCTAGTCTTAGTGAAATGTGCCTGAATTTAAAATAAATATTTTATAGGGAAGCAAAAATATTATGCATATGCTAAGCAGAATTTGAAATACATTCACTATTTGTACAAATTTCCCTGACAGGTATGATTTGATAACAGCTGCACACAGATTTCTGTCAATTCTTTCTTTGAG
>NW_011220300.1:0-402 GCF_000146605.3 Meleagris gallopavo | reverse complement strand
TCAGTTCCACAGTGATGACCCTGCGGTGCAAAAGCAGAAGACATTGAGATCCAGAATTGCCTCCTGGTAGCTCAAGCCTGCCCGGACAGCAGTGCTCGATGGGTGAGCCGCCTGGTTCTTTCTGCAGAGGAAAGTGGGACTCTTCAGCCACACATCTCCAAGTGCGTCCTGGAGGGGACCAGGCTTTCCACTCATCGTACAAGAAAAAGTCCGGAGGGACGGCTGCAGGCCAATCACTGGGGGGCTGACCGTGGCCCCTGCACCTCCACAGCCCCAGCCCAGGTCACTCTACGCATGCCCTCCAGAGGCTCTCCTTGGGTTAAGAAGGAAGGCCTCAGCAGGTGGCAGGTCTGCGTCTGCCGCCCGGCCCGCAGCAGGGCTCTTCTGCCCCAGTGCTCCTTC
>NW_011220299.1:0-307 GCF_000146605.3 Meleagris gallopavo | reverse complement strand
ATTGCCAACTCAGATTTAGCAAACACAGTTTCAAACAGTTTTCTGCTACTCAAAGAGCTTGATATTTAACATATATTTCCTGCTGTAGCATAAGCCAGTTACTTCTTCCTGTTTTACAGGCCAGAGAAAATATTAATTCCTTTTCTCATTGCAATTTCCCTTTACACGTCTTTAGAAAGATATTGTATGTCTCTCCTCAATCTCTCTCTCTCTCTCGCTCTTCTTTTTTTTTTTTTTTTAAACAGAATCAGTATGATCAGATCTGTTAATCTTTTCACAAACTGGCAGTCTTTTTTTCCCAGTCCTT
>NW_011220298.1:0-416 GCF_000146605.3 Meleagris gallopavo | reverse complement strand
AATGCACTGGGGGTTTGACTGCTGATGCTCAAGTTCCGGGTGCCTGTCCAGAGGAGAAGAAGAGCTGCAGTTTCCCCAGGGGGCTTTGCGGTCAGCGAGGAGATAGAACTCCCGGCAAGGTCACCTGATGCTCGCTTCTCTGCCTGCACTTCTTCGCCTGCGCTTCTCTGCCTGCGCTTCTCTGCCTGCGCTTCTCATCTCAGCGTTGTGGTGAGGCCGATCCACCATCAATTTCACACTCTCTCTCCTTATAAAATTCTGTTGATACCATATTTAGTAAATTTCTTTGTTTCACCTCAGATTGTTGCCACTGTTTTCAGTTATTTCGGGGTCCCTATTTTCTTTTTCCGGGGGCGCGATCCGCGGATCCCTCCGCCCTCCTAGTCACGGAACCGGGCCGAACCAGCCCGTAAACC
>NW_011220297.1:0-433 GCF_000146605.3 Meleagris gallopavo | reverse complement strand
TTCCAGTGCTCGCAGCAGGACGTCTGCCTCTGTGTTAAGCCACTTAGCTGTGATAGATTGCAGCTAATCCTGGCGCTGAGTTGGGGATGCATTTCTTTCGCTTGTTGTCCTTTTGTCTTAGTTTTTTTTTTTAAGTTAGTATGTTCTGCTCTAGTTGGAAAAAAAAAGATTAAAAGAAAACCCTGTTTGTTCCTTGCTGCTCTGTGGCCATGGAGAGATGTGGCCACACTGGAGGTGACCACTGAGACAGTGGAGTGGTGAATGTTGAGGTTGCTGATGCTTCTGATGAAGCAGGTGTGGGTTTTCTTTTTTAGAAAGAAAAGATAAAACAAGCTGTGCTAATAGAAGTGCTGGCAGCTTGCTGTATGAGTGCGGAGGCAAACACAAGCTCAGCTCTCACAGAGTGCAGGGGCTTTGCTGAGCTCCGGCTGCC
>NW_011220296.1:0-357 GCF_000146605.3 Meleagris gallopavo | reverse complement strand
AAATGTTTCTGTAGAGATATGCTTAGCATATTACAAGCAATACTATCCTGAGGCAAATGAAGAGTAGAAATTATAGTTCAGTTGGAACTTCAAAGTTTTCTCTAGAGATAAATACATTATGTAATGGTAAATGTATATACATCATTTTTCATCAATACATGTTATATCTAAAAATGCATGTAAAAATGAAAAAGTTCAGAAGGATGGAATGTTTTAGTATATCTTCTGATTGTGTGTTTTTGTTCGTTTTTTTTTTTCCTCCTTCTTATTGGATTCTCAGGTTTGGGGCAGTGGCCTGTGGAGTTGCCTCTGAGCTTTATGTGTTTGGTGGGGTCAGGAGTCGTGATGACAGCCAAG
>NW_011220295.1:0-529 GCF_000146605.3 Meleagris gallopavo | reverse complement strand
AAGATTGACGTTCTATAAGCGGCACATGTAGTAAGGAAAAAGAAACTTTAATAAAAACAAAATAAATAGAAAAGGAACAAACTGTTACAGTCTGATGTAATTTCAGTAATTTGGTAATTGAGAATTTCCACCCACTGCCCGTGAAAGGAAAAGTACACACAGTCCTGCACATCGTTATGTATTTACTTCTCTGATAGTGGCAAACATGTTAGTTGTTGAAATGATGGCTTTGGATCCTTTTTCATTATTCCTTGGCCATGCACAGAGATATCATTATTTCTTAAATTTAGGAAGTGGGAAAATTTTTATTTTTAAGAATGATATATCATTCCCAATTGAAAGAGACAAAATTTTAACCAAAGCGAAACCAACTATTTGTACTTTTTTTTCCTTCTTTTTTTCATTTCTTTTTCTCCCAACAAGACAAAATAAGCTTATCAGTAGTAAAATGGTATGACAGTTTATAGTTGATTCTTTTCAGACAGCAGTAATGGAAACTATCCTTTTGAATATAATTACATATGTGAAC
>NW_011220294.1:0-486 GCF_000146605.3 Meleagris gallopavo | reverse complement strand
TACAGAGAAATTAAAAGTAACTAATATGGGCAAGAAAGACACCTGCAAATTGAGTATTTTTCTATTTCAATAAATGCGTAATGATTGCTAATACTGATGACTGAGCCTCCACAATGCCACTGCCTGCATCTGGTTGTTCATACAGGCGTGTGCGTGCTTCCCTGGTTAAGGGAACATTTGAAGTGAACTTCATGGCAGAAGATGCACTCAGAACTCAGATTACATTATAAAAAACAATAAAAGTGGAAAAATATAGCTGCTAAAACTGACATTGCAAAAAGAATTACTTCACACTTGATTGCATTTAATAATGGTGGGGTTTTCCTAATAGGAAGAAAACAGCATTTTTAATAACTTCATCCATCTGTAACTTATTCTTAGTTTTTATTAATTACCTTTTCCTGTCAGCTGCATTTAACTGCAAAGTTTGGCTATAACTTCATAAAACTCAAAACATCTACTTCAGATATTGTATTCTGTTTTACT
>NW_011220293.1:0-486 GCF_000146605.3 Meleagris gallopavo | reverse complement strand
AAAATTTCAAGAATATGATTCTTAATTTCAACTTGAAGCAATTCTTCTCAACCTCTATTTATGTGATGTCTCCTTTTTTGCTACAGACAGCAGTGTGTCTGGTACAGATGGGGAAAACCCTTCTGAGCCATGGAGTGAATTTACAGTGCTTTCACTGTGACACAGAGCTGGAAATACTTCAGGACTTGTATCTTATGGAAGAAGTCTGAAATCCTGAATCTCCACCTTGTGTTCAGACAAAAGAGTGTCCAGCTTCTCTGTGAGATCAGGAGGTTATGGCCACTGCAGAAATGGGATGCTCTCATAGTGTAGTGATATTTTAGGGTATGACTGCTTTAATTCATGTTTTGGTGGTTGTTTTAGGTTCTTATTTTTTCCCAAAATCTTAAACAAAACAAGACAACTGCCCCAATCTGATCCAGCTCACCTCTGCTTGACTCTTCTGTCTCCACCATGCCACAGTGCAGCAGTTCACTTGTGCATTTT
>NW_011220292.1:0-480 GCF_000146605.3 Meleagris gallopavo | reverse complement strand
GTATATTGGGATTTATTCCTGGGTTCAGTAAATGCTATTACATTATCAACTTCGTGCATGCCATTCCTCATGAGAAAATACATAATACCTTATATTGCTCTGAGATATTCTGAGTGCTCCAAAATATGATGCATTGTACCAGTGTGTAGGAAAGCTTAAAGCAAAAGAAAATTTCAGTCTTTTTCTTTGATATTACTTCATACAAATAATCCTGTATGGCATCTTTTTACCTAAAACAGAATAGAAATTAAACAAGGTGACAATAAGTCTTAGAAACAATCAATAATTAGAACTCTCATTTTTTATTGTACTCACTTTAATGTATTTGTGTTCAGATATTTACAAAATATCAAACTGAGGAAAATGCATAACAAGACCAAGAGAATTCTCTATATCTTTAGCAATCAATTGGTTCCAGTAAATTAAATAGGAATATACAGTGGAGGTAAAGTTATAAAATCAAATTACTTTTTTCTTTTT
>NW_011220290.1:0-399 GCF_000146605.3 Meleagris gallopavo | reverse complement strand
GCAGAGCCAACGGGTGGCTCGGAACGCGGCGCTGTGCCTGCTGAGCGCGGCAGGCGCATGGGGCCGAGGGGGTGTCAGCTGGTGAGTGGGGGTGGCTGGTAGGCTCCCTGCAGCTGTTCGTGCCTTCTGAGAGCAAACGCGTGTATTTAGCGCTTAGAAATGGGTTTTCGTGAGGGTTGTGCAGCTGTGCTTCAGTGAAGAGAGGCGCGCGCACACACACACAACCTAAAAAAGCGAAGTGCGTCTGTACTGCTGAGAACACAGCTTCCTGTTTGTTTCTCTGAGTTGAGTCGCTAGATGTAGCTATGTCAGCTGTAGAGCTAGATGCAAGCGTGAAAGTAAATACGTAAATGAAATAATTTGCTATTAAAACTCACAAAAAACTATTTAAAAACGGAT
>NW_011220289.1:0-499 GCF_000146605.3 Meleagris gallopavo | reverse complement strand
TGTTTCAGTTTGCTGTACATCTGCAATTGTAACAGGTCTATATTTCTCCGTGATTTCTGGAGTTCTACCAGATACTTACAATTTTCCAATTTATGGCAGTCAGGTATGGGGGAAATGTTCATCCTCATGAATGTTAAGTGATGTGAATTAAAGAGGACCTTGGATTTACTGCAGGGAAAGTAATTCATAAATGCCTTTCAAAATTTTCTTCACCTACTCTGAAGGATTGTGCTGAGCAAAACTGATTTCTCAACCTTATGTTTTCCTGTTTCCTTTCTCTGAGAAGGGGTCCATACTTCTTCTACTTGTTTTCCTCCGTATCAGTGTTCAATCTAGGTCCCAAGCAAAAAGTCTGCACTTTTATTGCATTGTATATATACTTATCCTTTCCAGAATACACACTGTTGTAAGTCTTTCTCAGAATTGTTTGCTTTCTCCCATATCAACTGTGTTTTTGGCAAAAGGAGAACAAACTGCAATGTGTTTATGTATCAGATTT
>NW_011220288.1:0-435 GCF_000146605.3 Meleagris gallopavo | reverse complement strand
GAGGCAGAGCAGAAGGTGAGGATCTGAAGGAACGGGGATGTTTGCGCCAGCACCAGCTCAGCCTGGACCCTAAGGAAGCAGTGGCAGTCTTTCCACGACCCAGCAGTGCCTGCATTCTGTGCCCTGCCTAGAGGCATGGCGTTGGCCTCAGAGGCCCTGAGCCTGCTGCTAATGGGGGCTGCTCTTCTCTTTCCAGCACTGCTTTGTTTGTGGAGAGAAGGGGGCCTCCATCTACTGCGCAGAGACAGGCTGTGAACGCAGCTTTCATCTGCCCTGTGCCACGGATGGGGAATGTGTCACGCAGTTCTTTGGGCAGCACAGGTAAGGGCTGTCAGCAGCAGCCGAGCAAGGGAAGAACCTGCACGGCTGCTTCCCAGTGCCGAAGCACGCAGCAAACTCCTTCGTGTTCCTCTGCTGGCATCTCAGCGCTTCTCA
>NW_011220287.1:0-362 GCF_000146605.3 Meleagris gallopavo | reverse complement strand
TCCTTTTGCTAGCTCCCCATCTGCCCTCCACCTCAGACAAAGCTGCCAGTATCTCATTACTAACTTTCTGCTTGTTACTGCACTGCTGACCGCTGTCTTTTGTTGTTGTTGTGTAGGGTTTTTTTTTTACAGTGGGCCACTGTGTCTGCCTCTCTGCTGGGATGCTGCCCTACAGTGAGCTTGATCTCTATTTAAAAAATAAAATCCTGGAAAAACACTCTGAGTATTTGAGTATGTACTATACCTTGAAAAAACTTGGTGCTGCTTTTCTTAATTTTTCTTCTGCTTGGATCTGTGGCTGGGATTGTACATTGCCAGTTATTTGAGATCAGTACAGCATTTTTTCAGCTGGGCTTGTAGGT
>NW_011220286.1:0-437 GCF_000146605.3 Meleagris gallopavo | reverse complement strand
TTGTCCTATCACCACGCACGGCTGAAAAGAGCTAGGTCCTTGTTCCTTTGCCTCTGTCGCCTTAGATAGAGACATTGATCAGATCCCCTCTGCGTCTTCTTTTCTCAAGGCTGAACCGGTCGCTCAGCCTTTCCTCATAAGAGAGGTGCTCCAGGGCCTTTATCATCTTCACGGCCCTCGGCTGGACTCTTTCCAGGAGATCCCGACCTTTTTTTGTACCGGGGAGCCCAGAACCGGACGCAATCCTCCAGGTGAGGCCTGACCAGGGCAGAGAGGAGGGAGAGGATCACCTGCCTTGACCTGCTGGCCACGCTCCTTTGAATGCCCTGTAGGATCCCATTGGCCTTCTTGGCCACCAGGGCACCCTGCTGGCTCATGGCCAACCTGTTTGTCCACCTGGACCTCCAGGTTCTGCACCGCAGAGCTCCTCTCCAGCA
>NW_011220285.1:0-486 GCF_000146605.3 Meleagris gallopavo | reverse complement strand
CCGACTCTGACTTGTGGCGTTCACTTCTTCATCTTCACTTTGTCTTGTTCTTTTTTTTCCTTTGTCCTGCATCGGTTACAGCCGGCTGCCAATCCAGCCTTGTTTTGAATTCTCGCTTGCAAGTACATGGGCCTAAAGAAAACCCTACATTATAAAAATAAAGCAGTCTCCATCACACAGTGGACTTCACTAAGAGTTGTGTTTTTTGTTGTCACTTGGTTTCATCTTTAAATACTGCCTTATTTTGTGGCTTTTCCTGCTGGTCTGGCCTGCAGACGGGATGGAAGCTTCCTCCAGAAAAGCTGGTGTAGTATCTTGTGGCCCAGCAGGCGGGTCCAGAGTCCAGTCCGTCTGGTCAGTGAGGGGCACTGCTATGGGATTTAAAATGACGGAAAAGAGGTGCCTTTGTTTTTGGTGGCGTGTGTGGAAGGTGAAAGCGCAGAGGGAGAACAGGAGCTGGACAGAGCCTTCTTCTGCCAAGCCACA
>NW_011220284.1:0-491 GCF_000146605.3 Meleagris gallopavo | reverse complement strand
GGCACTGTATGTCAACGCTCAGCCAGATGTTGAGATGATGCCACCTAAGGCCCAATTAACTAGTTTGACAAAGCTCATTTTTAATGTTCACTGCTCTCTGTGAGTAGTTGTTTTGTTTGGTTTTGTTTTTTTTTTTATGTTGTTGTTTTAGTAACTGCAGTTTGCTTTTAGAGATCATTTACTCTCATATTCCTCTAGCAAAAATAATTATCAAGGCAACAGTTGTCTTTAAGATTGAAGTCCTTTAAAAATGATAGAGAGGAACCTTAATAATAATGATCTTTGGAAACAAATATCCTTCTACAGAGAAGCTTCTGAGATCTTCTGAGGACAATTTAGCTGATAGTTAAGCGCAGGGTGGAAGCCAGCCTGTGAAGTTGCTCTCCACGCAGACACATTCACCAGGGGAGCCCTCTCCCAACAGCCCAAAAAATCGGAGGGCAAATGAAGGTACATGTTTGCAGCCATCTGCTTGGGTTGCTTTGGCTGCT
>NW_011220283.1:0-497 GCF_000146605.3 Meleagris gallopavo | reverse complement strand
AGTAGTGTAGTTTGTGTTAGTTGTCATTCGGCATTTCAATCATATTTATAGTAAGTTCCTTCTTTTTCTCTGGAAATAAAAATTGACTTTACTGAATATCTCTAAATTAATTGAAGAACAATGTATAAGGTCTCTTTTTTTTTTTTAGTAGGGTGTTATCTTTATGAAGCCCTAAAATAGCAGATACATGTGCTATTGGTTCTCTCATTTTCATTCAGAGAATAACAGCTTTGTACCAACTTTGAACTGCCCAGAGGCTTTTTGAGTTGTTTGAAGTGTTTGAATGCACTGATGAATCTCTGCATTTTATCATCTAGTTTTCCACATTCTTTATATCCAGCATAGCCAGAGAGAACTTTAAGTTGACTAAGCTTCCTTTTAAACAGGTATGAGAAATGGTATTCACAACATTAGGTATATTTGAACTACTAGAGTTATTAAATATTGAGCATCTGGTTATTACAATACCCAGAGGATATTTTCAGATGTTTATTCAA
>NW_011220282.1:0-546 GCF_000146605.3 Meleagris gallopavo | reverse complement strand
TTTTTCTAATCATACTGGCATTTGAATAATTGTATGTACTTAATTAACATTTTTCTTCTGCAAAATTGAAATTTCTTTCAGAAGAGTAGATACAACAAGCTTTTTATAACAAGTAATCTTTTAATATTTAAAAGTATACCTATCTTTATTCTCTGTAAATACGTTGCTGATGGCTGTATTTACAAACCAAGTTTCACAAGTTTACATGGTACTCCTACTCAGACAACCAAAATGAGACATTTTGAAAGCAAAATTGAATAAATAAAAAACAAATAAGCAAAAATATAGTAGAAGAAACAAAGTTTCTTACAAACATACTAAAGATATAAAAGTGGAACGAATATTTTGCTAGTGTTAAAGCAAACTGCCAGAATTTTTTTTTGTTGTTGGCTTACAGACATCACATAGAATAGTTTAAAGAAAAATTGTTAATAGAATCGTAGAATCATAGATTATTTTGGGTTGCAAGGGACCTTTAAGATCATCTAGTCCAACCCCCCCTCGCTATAGGCAGGAACACCTCCCCTGTAGACCAGGTTGCTCAAA
>NW_011220281.1:0-339 GCF_000146605.3 Meleagris gallopavo | reverse complement strand
TGGTGGTTGTAATTCTCTGGGTCCTTCTCTCCTCCTACAGCTTCTTCCCTCATATCCTCCACAAACTTTTTCTCCATCTTCTTACCGAATCTTCTTCCCTATCTTCTCCACCCCTCCATCCCCAATCTCTTTTCCCCCACCGCCTTCCCCTATCTTCTTATCTTTTATCCTTTTTTACTCATTTCTTCCCCATCTCCTCCATCATCTCCTTCTCACTCTCCCTCCTCTCTCTCCTTTCCCCAACTCCTTCACACCTCCCCTTCTCCAGCACAGATGCGCTTCCTATCGGGCTGCAACCACCCCCAGTTTTTGCCTTTCCAATGGAGGACCCTCCTGGCT
>NW_011220280.1:0-419 GCF_000146605.3 Meleagris gallopavo | reverse complement strand
GTAAGGCTCACAGTCAGAAGCACGAGCACTCCCAGCCATCTGGTTGGGAACAAGGTTGTAGCTGTACAACACCATCTAATTCACAGTTGGAGGTTTTCCAGTTAATAAAGTGATCATATGGGGCATTAAAAAAATAATAATAAAAACAATCCAAAAACAAAGCACTTCCTTCCTTTGCCACCTCCAGCCTCAAAAAAAAATGCTCAAAAAAAAAAAGCCAGCCAAAGAGTACAACAGCAGATACCAGTGCTCCTGAAATTCAAAAATGTCTTCTTTTCTTATAAGCTTGTTGGAGGCAGTGATTAGCATCTCGGTAAACACCAGGATCTCATTGGGAACAAGCCCACTGCTTCTTCTCCTGCCTCCACCCACACCCAGCATCAGAACATACTGCTTAGTCACAAAACAAGCTTGCTTTG
>NW_011220279.1:0-446 GCF_000146605.3 Meleagris gallopavo | reverse complement strand
TTTCTGTGATTCTGTGTATAAGTGGTTATTAGAAACGAGCTTCAAAACCCTAAACCGTCTATTTATGTAGTCATGTTATAGAAACTGTGGTTGCATGTGTATTGAATTCTTCATTTACAGTGAATTATAGACAATGATGTTGATGTATATACAGGTGTCACAGAGTTAATGAGATCAATCTACACCCGTGACAGGGGGCAGTAGGCCCCTGCCCTCCCCTCCCCACCCCACAAAAATGGGAAGGAAGGGAGGAAAACAAAAAATAGCGGCAACAATCTATGGAGGAAAACTTATTTTACTAACTATGATATCAGAATGCAAGATAACACAATATAATACAATCTGATTGAAATTGAGACTAATAAATCAAATAAAATAGGAGAGAGAGAGAGTTCCCGAGACCGATTCAAACCTGAAAAGCTTGGAACGGCCAGGAAAGCACCCTC
>NW_011220278.1:0-345 GCF_000146605.3 Meleagris gallopavo | reverse complement strand
CTGCTCACATTGTCCTCATACTGCAGTCACGCTCTTAATTTTTTCATTATTCATAGCTAGAGATTATGCAGAGAAATTAAAAAAAGTAAGATTTTCAATTAAAAAAATACAGATAAACTTTATAAGATCAAAATAAAAAGTTTATTAATTAATTATGAAGAGAGAACAGCTGTTTTACAGAAGAATTCTGGGTCTCCCTGAGAGAATAAGTGCTACACACCATACATCTTCGTTGTTCAATCCATAAAATCAGGATAATTTCATAGTACGTATCACAGAATCACAGAATCACAGAATCATAAAATCACAGAATCACAGAATTAATGAGGTTGGAAATGACCTCAA
>NW_011220277.1:0-514 GCF_000146605.3 Meleagris gallopavo | reverse complement strand
GGCGGCCCCAGCCAGCAGCCCCAAGGCCATCTGGTCCCCGGAGACGCGGTAGGGATCCTCGCGCACGATGACGTGGGTCACCCCGGGGGCTGCAAGGCAAAAAGGGGTGGTGGGTGGCTTGGGGGTCCCCCTACCTGGGGTCACGTCCCGCCCCCAGAAACCCTGAAAAATCTCCCAACCCCCTCCCCCCCCCATCCCCCTATCCCCTGTGGACCACCCCAAGTGCTGCCGTGCGCTGTGTTTGCAGGGTCTCAGCCCACTCCGTCCTACAAATACCTCCAAGTATGACCAGGCTTGGAGCTGTGACCTACTGAGTGTCCCCAGGTGGGCACCAAATGGCACAGAGGGAAGAGGAGAATGACCCACCTCCATACTGGTGGCCGTAGTGGCCAGAGCTGATGTAGGCAGTCTGGTGGGAGTCGATGGGCACCGTCTGGTAGTAGTCATCATCATAGGGGTCATAGACGTGCACCTGGGTGTGGTGGGAGCAGTGTCAGGCCAGTCTCTGCCTTTT
>NW_011220276.1:0-388 GCF_000146605.3 Meleagris gallopavo | reverse complement strand
AAAATCATTTATAACAGATTGTTATGGTTAAATAGAACATAGCTTTTGGTCTGTCAAACTTCGAATGACCTTGCGGCACTCATTTACTACACATCTATAATTTTCAGAAGCAGTCTTTAAATTTGATATAGCCTACTCTACCCATGTTCAGTTTCAACAAATCAGTTCATGTTTTTGGAAATAATTACCTGTCTTTCTATTTTGCTATTGTTATTTCACACAAAGGATTAGCTTTCACTTCAGAAAGGGAGACAAGTTAAGCAGTACTGAATCAAAGAAAGAAAAAACTGCATTTGCAAATACCAATTAACATGTCTGTTGACACAAAGGATTTCAAAATTTACTTTTTTTCTAGACAGAAGTTTCCTAAGACTTAGTCACAGTAAAC
>NW_011220275.1:0-483 GCF_000146605.3 Meleagris gallopavo | reverse complement strand
CCAACTGAGATAGATGATCCAGTAGTTGTAGTCAGGGCTGCTAAGTATCACAAATTGTGCTGATAGACTGATGATTCCTTTTTTTTTATTGGAAATGTAGTGATGGAAAAGAAAAACAATCAAAAGTGATTGAAGCAAGTGAAAGAAATTTATGAGAGGTCAATGTAAAACATCAAACGTCTTTCACTGTGACATTACTCTCCTCAATTATCTCTTAGTACTTAAATTTGAATGAAAAAATGTAATAAAGGTAAAAGAAACACTATTTGAAGGTGGTAAGATGGTAAGAATGTAAACAGAGAGCAAGAAAGACTGAAAATTCTATTTCAAGGAAATCATACATAGACTGTAAACTCAGTTTTTATGCTTTGAAAAATCTCATGACAAATCTGGCTCCACAAACGACCGATGTCTTGCCATGAAATGTACATACTTTAAGGTTATTTTATTCTTAGCATTCAATGATGAGTGATATCATAAAAC
>NW_011220274.1:0-379 GCF_000146605.3 Meleagris gallopavo | reverse complement strand
CTTGCTGTTTCTCACTGTATAAGAAACATACACTATTATATATTATAATATATATTATATATAAATATACATTATATTTGCTAGTGTATATTGGAAATATACATTAGCAAAGTACAAATTAGGCAAAATAAACTGGCAAACAACCTATATTAACTAGCTCTTGGAATGCTGACTTACACTAAAGTTTCTTTAAAACAGTGATTCTGTGTTTCTTCATGACAATTAAAAAAAGCTGAGGGTTTTGAAGTCTACTGATCTGAAATATATCAGATCAAGTCCAACTGTCAACCCATCGCCACCATGCCCTCTAAATACTAATGTTACAGACATTTGATGCCATCTTAGATTCCCAAGTGAGAGCCTGAGTGGCCACTGCTGA
>NW_011220273.1:0-326 GCF_000146605.3 Meleagris gallopavo | reverse complement strand
ATGTTTCTTTTGTAAACAATGTCCTTTTTAAAATTAACATTTCAGTTCTGAATAGATGGCTCATTTTTGTTCTTTTTGTTGTGTGTGTGTGTGTGTGTGTTTGAGCAAGGCTTCTAAGTGTTAAAAAAAAAATTCTGCAATATTCATTTGGTGTTCAAAAAATCTTATCCAGTTGTTCTGTGAATATTGTGCTGGAAGGAAATCGAAGTAGTTATTCTTGGTATATAGTGAAAGGTATGGCTCTGATATAATTAATGTTACTTGTAACATAGTGTCAGAATTATTGTCTTGGTTTCAGCTGGATAGCCTGAGCAGCAAACTGTTGC
>NW_011220272.1:0-565 GCF_000146605.3 Meleagris gallopavo | reverse complement strand
TTTATTTTTACACAGTGATGAAAACCAAGGGAAAACGTTTTTTTTCCCTCATTTAAAGTAATCATTTGTAGGCTTCTTATCACTGAAATACTTCTCTTCATTAGTTGCTCTGTGCTAGATTATTTCAAAGATCACTGAGAACTGCTGGAAACTAGTTTAGAAGGTGAAACATTAGGCGAAGTTTGTTTTTTTTTTTAAATAACAATTTCTGAATAAGATACAGACTCTTGAAATAACATTTTAAAATTAAAATGTTTTCAGAAAATTGTAACAAAATGCACCTATGTGTATATGAATACAAATAAGAGATATGGTAAGTATAGGACCTCTAACTGACCAATCTCTTTCTTCCAATTTCAATTGTGCAGAAGAAGCAATCACACCTTTGAGATTTCCCTCCCACATGGACACAGCCTGTATGTCCTCCATCAATAACATTAATTTTAGCAAAATTTTATCCAAATACATCCAACAGTTTTCCAAGACAGTTGCAGCCAAAGGTTTCAGTTTTCAAATGAAATTTATTTTTCCAGTCTAGCGCTATTAAAAATCAAACTACAGCCTT
>NW_011220271.1:0-311 GCF_000146605.3 Meleagris gallopavo | reverse complement strand
CCAAACCTTAAGAGAGGCAGAAGAACTAGGGAAGAAGGAAAAAGAAAAAAAATACAAAGAAGGGAAAAGAGTTTTTCCTCTTGTACACATCAGAGGTTTGCATGCACTTAAATGGAGAGTATGTGCAGAACTAGGTAGATAAGCCAGAGTCTTTGTGTCTTCAAGCAACTTATGATCAATGTCTCACTTGACTCTCCAGACAGAAGACACTCACAAGAAAGTATTTTATGTAGAAACAGCTCATGGAATTTTTTCACCTGCCAAATCCCAAACAAAAAATTCAGAGTGGAGAGAAGACTTTGGGGATTACT
>NW_011220270.1:0-399 GCF_000146605.3 Meleagris gallopavo | reverse complement strand
TTTTTTTTTAATTTAATTTATTCATTTTATTTTTTTTCATTTTTGTTTTGTTATTTTCAGTTGTGAAACAATGGTTGGAAGGAGTCAAGGTTCACTTGTACTCTGGAAAGCAATGCCCTTGGCCTGCCACGGAAAAAGAGCAGATCCATGAAAATCTTTACCAGCTCTTCTGCTCTGTGCTGAGCAACTGGCAGGACTGCCAGGAGGAAAAGGTGAGCACTGCTGCATTCCTAGCCTGGGATGGCGATGGGGACATTCATGTCATCAGCTCTATCTGTGCCCAGAAGGCTGAGAGCAGAGGGGGTGACGAGAGGGAAATGGCTGGCTATGCAATGGGTCCTGAACTAGATTTGTTCCCAGGGCTGGATCTCCCTGCCAGGGAGCAGCCGCATGTCACAG
>NW_011220269.1:0-510 GCF_000146605.3 Meleagris gallopavo | reverse complement strand
AAGTGCTGAAAGGAGTTGAGCTTCCAGAGTTGGAGCTGCATCCAAATTCGTTATCCTTAACAGCCATCAGAGTACATTCTCCCACAGGTTTTTCTGGTCAAATCTGTCGTCCTTAGTAGTGACTCAGTAGTGTACTGTCTTCCATGAGTTTTTTCTGTTCCCTTTGTGAGTCATTATATACTTCCACTATGTAAGGCATGCCCTGGTTTAACTCTGTGCTTTGTAAACAAAGGACAAACAAGCCTTCTTTTGATTCCTTTAAATCCGCTTCTCTTTGGATCAAATTTTCTGAACTAAAAAGTTCAACTACCTTTAAACCCATCCCTGCACATAGGTGTTCCAATTCTCTTTTTTTTTGTCCCCACTGCAGACATGTCTTCTTTTGATACTGTCGCCTGTTGCCTGGCTGGTACATTTAAAATATCCTTTTCTTTCACTGTGTTAGTGTTTTACTCACTGAATTCTAAACCCCTTGAATTATCTCTTATGGTTCTTATGGTTGTTTATTTT
>NW_011220268.1:0-445 GCF_000146605.3 Meleagris gallopavo | reverse complement strand
ACCAGAAAATAATGAACTCCTCTAGATTAGAATATTTGCAGGTTAAGTGCTAATGTGAACTGTTAAAACATTAGGTACCCAATTGGGTAAAAAAAAAAATGGTAGTGGTGAATGCCTGGCTCTATCCCAATTTCAAAACAGTTTGCACACTGTTATGACTCTACTGGAGCTCATATTATTTGTATTCACTTCTGTGTGGCCAGAATGGACCTCTTTTTGCTCTCTTGCTCAGGAATAATGTTCTGTCTACATCTAATGAAATTGTCTTTCACTAATGTGAAATGTTCATCTGACAACAACATCCTCCTTCTAAACACAGGCAGCTAAAATCAAATGCTTGACTTTGTACTTCCATTGTAGTTCTGAACCCCATGTAGCTCAGATTGTGATCCTATTTCACGCCATAAGGCATGCTTAGTATTGGACAGAATTATGTCCTTGCAGT
>NW_011220267.1:0-532 GCF_000146605.3 Meleagris gallopavo | reverse complement strand
ATCATTTTACAAATGCAGCTTTTACTAGACCTCAATTTAGAATGGAAACAGAATAAAGTGCAGTTCTGTAATTTTGAGCTGTAGTCTAAGAGACAGTACAGTTATGTTAACAACCCCACCCCCCAAAAAAATAATTTTTAAAAAAGAATATGAAAATGCTGAATATTTTCATTTTTGATACAAGATTGCATTAGATGAGGAATCTGGATATATGCAATAAAGTAAACACTAGCATGAACACTGTCAAAATTATGATACAAATTACAGAGGATGCAGGTGCATCCAGTTAACACCACTGTAGAATGCTTTATGTATGCCTTCCTTCTAAGTCAAATTTTGTTTTTACTTTTCACGGATAAAATTTCCCAGATGTTTTGTGCCTCTATATAGCACAGGTAGGAACATTAATTCAATACCTTTTGGCTTGTAATTTTAAGCTGTGGAGGGAAAATAGTGCTCAGTTTATTAGGCTAACATTTTCATTTAACACATATGCTGGCTTATTGTACGAAGGCATACTTCTGGTCATTGC
>NW_011220266.1:0-397 GCF_000146605.3 Meleagris gallopavo | reverse complement strand
AAAGTACACTATTCATGTTTTTCCATCTCTTCCTACACTGAAATTTTATTTGAATTTCACTTTAACTTGACTTAATCTTAATCTGACAGCAATTATATTTTGAGATAATGTATGTGTGATTTTTTCAACTTTTTATTAGACTGTAACAATTTTTAAAGGAATTTTGCTTGTTGTTTTTTTCTTTTTCTTTTTGATCAGAGTAAAAAAGAAAGTACACAAGCGTAGTTTCTAACGCAGAGTAGTATCCCTGAGGAATATGGATCTGTTCTATCAGCCTTATTAAATGTTTAAAAAATTTAAATGCCATACTTACTGGTATGCTTTGTAAGAGAAATTTCTAATATATATGAGGTAGGATATTCTGAATATCAGATTCTTTGTTTCTCCAGTGCAATTG
>NW_011220265.1:0-493 GCF_000146605.3 Meleagris gallopavo | reverse complement strand
TTTGCTCTAGTTTCTTATAAAACATAAAGCAGAGGGCTTAATTTATGCTGAAATAGATCTTAAATATTATAAAATAATCTACTAGTCCTAACTTGCAAATTGTTGGTGAGGGAGACTACATCACAGCCATTGATAAATTACTAACAAAGATTTATGAAAATATCTGAAATTATTTTACTGCAATTTTCAGCTATTTTAATAACTAGACCGAGCAGTTCTTTACCAGATTTATTTTTTCTCTGTGTGGCTTTATTATGAACTGGGTTTTTTGGTTGTTTTTTCTTTCCTTGTCATTCATTTCTGATCAAATGTGAATGTTAATTATAGTCCAACACTAGTTCTGATGTTTACTCACTTAAAGATGGCTGTGGTCATACAAGCAAGAGATTAGGCAAAAATACTTTCCTGAAGGCTGCTTTTCACATCTGGAAATACACAATGTTTGCTGATGCCCAGCATAGCAAGTGATCCAGGACACTGTGCACCACTGACG
>NW_011220264.1:0-547 GCF_000146605.3 Meleagris gallopavo | reverse complement strand
GGGTCCCACACTCCTGTTAAGCACTGGTTCCTTTCCAACTGCTTTTCCCAGGGGAAACCACAGCCTCTGTGGCTGCCAGAGGAGCATGGCACTCCATGGCATAGCAGGACATGTGCTGGGGGGAGAGCAGTTGGAAACACCGCATTTCTCTTCCCAGGAGACAAGGACTTCTATTCAGACAGAAATATTCCCATTTCAGTCAAACACATTGGGTGTTATTTTTGCCCCCAAAATTAACAATATGAGGAGTGAGAGACAGGAAACTAAATATAAAAAATATTCTTTTTCTTTCGCTTTTTTTCCCTACCATCAAAGGCAATTCTCTCTGTATTTCTACTTCTCTGTTCTTTACAAGCTCTGAGTTCTAAGAAAGAAATTGCTCTGGTGCATTGTAACACTACGGTCATCTTGAAGCATTTGTACTATTTCCCGAGAACACAATACACAGTATGCACAGCCACAACTATAGATTGCCTTTTGGTCTTTAAAAATCCATCCTTTCTTTCTTTATTTTTTCCCCCAGTGAATACCTAAAAGTCACTAATCC
>NW_011220263.1:0-381 GCF_000146605.3 Meleagris gallopavo | reverse complement strand
AAAATGAAATATGTTATTGTTTTAAACACGTGATATTGGAAGTTTGTCAATTTAAATCTTGAAAGTTTAAATGGTTTTTCATTATTCGGCAATAAAGAAGCATCTCAATTTGTGTACAAATAGATTGCATGACACTGTAGGCTTCCAAACAGCATCAGAATCTTGGTCATCTTGGTAGGGCGGTAGAAAGTAATGGTCAGTGAAAGTTCAATTGTGGCATTTTGTTTTTTCAAATTTTCAAATGTAGCTCTCGTTATTCCATATATACCATGTCTTTTTTTTTTTTTTGCTTTTGAAAATTGTTTCTAGTAGTCACAGACATTCTTGCAGAATTGAGGCATAGATTCAGAATAGCTCACTAAGATAGATTTGTTTTCCTTT
>NW_011220262.1:0-358 GCF_000146605.3 Meleagris gallopavo | reverse complement strand
TTTTTTTTTGTATGGTTCACAACAGCGATTCACTTAAGGCTTTTTTCTGAGAAAATAATGGAACAAAACAATGCTTTTTGAATGACCTGCCAAAGCACAAAGGACGTCTAAGGGTATTGTTTTTTTCTTTGGTTTTTTTTTTTCTAGGTTTTTTTTTGTTTGTTTGTTTTTTGTTTTCAGCAGGAAGTTTTGTTGTTGGGAACTTCTATAACATGCACTGTCCTTGCTCTGTGTAACCACTGTCTAGTCCTGCAAGCCGGGTCTTGTTACTTGCCTCATCAAACTGGCACAGGCACTGTTCTGCTTCACTCTGAGGGCTTTGTTCTGTTCTGAGTGTCCTCACACTTACTCTCCATCC
>NW_011220261.1:0-443 GCF_000146605.3 Meleagris gallopavo | reverse complement strand
CTCAAATTCCCCATTACCATATTCAGACCAGTCAAAGAGAACAGACTTTTTTCAGAGACCTTTCCCAGGTAAGTAAGTAGGCATTACAAATTACACTTTAAAAGTACCATGTAGCTTTTTATTATAATTCACTACTTAATTCTCTATCTGTAAAATGGCAATAGAAACGTCTCTTCACTCTAGGGCAGTTGCAGAAACAAAATTAAGCCAGTTTGAATCACTCAGATACCATGTTGATTAATGTTTTAAAAAGAGCTCATTCACAAAGTAATGAATCTGCATCCGAAAGAGGGTTTCAATGGTGCACAGTAAAAAGCTTTCGAGGCCAAATATTAAGTAATGAAGATAAAATGTTATTTTTTGTATCTATCTCAAGAAGCATTTTCCATTTTCAACAAAATATAAAAAAACAGACATTCAGAAGAAAAAATAGCATGCTTATA
>NW_011220260.1:0-432 GCF_000146605.3 Meleagris gallopavo | reverse complement strand
AGAAGTCCACCAGACTGGTCAGGCATGACTTCCCTGGTAAACCATGCTGGCTGTCTGAGATCACCCGTGGTGAGGCTCCCCAGCCTGTAGTTATCTGGATCCTCCTTTCTTGTCAATGGAGTGATGTTACCTTTTTTTCTTTTTTTTTTTTTTGTTTCCCTAGGAACTTCACCCACAGCTATGACTTTTCAAATACAATGGAGAGCAGCTCAGCAACCACATCGGCCAGCTCCTTTAGGACCCTGGGATGATGTATGTCATCCAGACCCATAGACTTGTATACACTCAGTCTCATGAGGCAGTCTTGGACTTGCTCTGCCCTTACAGCAGAGGGGATTTACTCCCCCAGTTCCGACCTACAGGCCTAGGGATGTGAGGTTCAGGGACATGAGACATATATGAGAATCCTGGCTGCTAGTGAAGACTGAGGCA
>NW_011220259.1:0-358 GCF_000146605.3 Meleagris gallopavo | reverse complement strand
GAGGTTCCCAATACTGTATATACTGTGGTGGCACCCAGTGCTATTTGTTCCTGGTGCTGCCCAGCACCTGGCTGTCACCACAGCTTGCTGCTCGCTGGGGGGCTGCTGCAGGCCCTGACCAGCACTGAGCTGTGAGGCCTTCCTCCTCCAGCGGGTTCAGACATCAGCCCATGCCCTGCAGCTGCGTCCCCTCTTGTGTGTAAAAGTTGCCTAATCCAATGCTGATACTGCTCTACATCACTTCTCTGGAAGAGCTGAAGCAACTCGCCTTGTGCCCTAGAAGTGTGTAAGTTCCCCTCTTGCCCTCTCTCTTTAAATCTAAAAGTATTGGGAGATTCTTCCCCTGCACTTGTGGCTG
>NW_011220258.1:0-495 GCF_000146605.3 Meleagris gallopavo | reverse complement strand
ACAAACAAAGAAAAAGAACATGAATCATAAATAAAATATGATATACTTCATTGTAATTATTTATTTTCTGCTGCTTTGCTTGTAAGAAAACAGAATTTGCTCACGTAGAATGAGACATGAAAGCAAGGCAAAAGGAACCAAATTATAACTGAAGAGTTTGTAGGTAGCTTATTGTGATAGAGGTCACAGCTTAGTATAGCAGGACTTTCTAAAGAAATTAAGGTTTTGTTTGTTTTTTTAGTAATTTTGCTCCAAAGCAATGACAAGAAACAATAACAAGATAGAAGTTGGAAAAATAAACATTCTCAGATTCTGTATTAATGCACATTATTTTAAACAAATGGAAGCTAGAGTATTAAACAAGCACAGCAGAGATTCTCCTTGCCTGCTTATTTGCTCTTCTCGTTTTAATCATCTCTCAGGAGACAAAGGCAATATATACTGTCCGTGATGAGAACATTTTATCATACCATTGAACAAAAGTTATTTCCTCAT
>NW_011220257.1:0-490 GCF_000146605.3 Meleagris gallopavo | reverse complement strand
CAGCCAGACTCCTGAGGTCACCTGGCCCAACATTCTGTTTGCTCAGCACTTCTTCCTGCAAGAGAGATGTGATCACGGCACGTGCATCAGTTTCAAACACCCATCCTAGCAGCAAGGAGCAAGGAGTGGCACTAATACTTCTTCCGTGGTGGGGAATCCCAACAGCAGGTGTTGTGCTAAAGGTGTGAGGTGAAGGGAACATCCCTATCGAGACACAAGACTTAGGATGGAAGGTTGAGTTATGGCATGCTGACCAGAAGAAAAAAAGGTGACTCCTACCTTGTACTTTTTCTTGTTGTCTCTCTCATCATGCAGGTGACCTGAGGATGACCAAAGCCTGTTGCCGTGAGCTTTGCTGAACCCATCGATATTGTGGCTTAGAGGTATTACACCAGCACGTGGCATAGGAGAGCTCTGTAACTGTGGGAATGCGGTGTTGTTTCTGCAGTAGATATGAAAAAGAGCAATTGGTTTGAAGAAGTAGAACATA
>NW_011220256.1:0-448 GCF_000146605.3 Meleagris gallopavo | reverse complement strand
TTTTTGTCTAATATTCTTCTCTGGTTATTTAACGTTAACAACTTATCAGTTTAACCCACACAACATTTTTGACATTTAGCTATGATATATTACTTGGGATTAATCTCCTTCATTCATAACAACACAGTACTCCCTGGCTCCCCACCCCAGTGTGTCTGCATGGCTTTAAAACAAGAAAGCACTATTCTTTATAAATCTAAGTTATTATTTTTTCTTTTTTTCTTTTTTTTTTTTCACACCTGATATTAGTCAATGCTGCTGTCTTTCAGTGAGAAATATTTTTGTTGTACCTGTCAAAACAGTATCAGTGCAGCTGCTGGATACGTTCTGTAATGATTTGGACTTTGCTTCTTTTGCACTGTGATGAATGACTATTACAGTATTCTCAGCACTTCAGTTGTATGTCCTGAAAAAGAAGTAAATTTACTTTGTGAGAAAATCTCATTTT
>NW_011220255.1:0-403 GCF_000146605.3 Meleagris gallopavo | reverse complement strand
TTTCTTCACTGCACTGTGAAGCTACACTTTTGTCAGTCATCTTGCAATTTTTCTAAGTTGTTGTGGGTTTTTTTTGTTTGTTTGTGGGGGTTTTTTTTTTTTTTACCTTTCAGTAATACACTCTGTCTCCAGATGCTGCAGCTGAATGCAAATGTATCAGCATGGGAAAATTGAAAAGAACTCAGTTGCTTACTGTACTCTTACCCTGCTGATGCTCCAAATTCAATCACAGGCAACTAGCAAGCACTAATTTTTATCAGTAGCTTCAACTGCATTATGGTATCAGCATTAAAGCGTGCAGCAAAGAGTATGGAGCTCCTTCACATGCTTTAACATTACAACAGTTCAGTGTGGAAAATGCTCTTCAAAAAAAGGGCTCTCAAAGAAACAAGAGCCCTGGTCT
>NW_011220254.1:0-597 GCF_000146605.3 Meleagris gallopavo | reverse complement strand
AAGATGGCAGCCACTGTAACTTCTCTGATAGAGATGGCTGCAATAAGTTGTAGGCTACAATTAAAGCTCATTCATTACTGCTATCTTCTCAACACTGAAAAGGTTAAGAACTTAGGAAGCTCAAAGACAGTAAATTTCTTTCTGGTTTAGGTCATCTGTAAATACCACAGACAAGCTCAAAATATTTTTTCTTGTGGCCAGGGTGAGAGTAGGAGCAGATTTTTTCTGTATGAACAGGTGAAAAGACAGAAGAGAGTCAAATGTGTCTATGTGTAACATGTTTATCTTTCATTTAGCCAAAAGACCTTCTTCAGATCTATGCACTTCTGTCCTTTTCTATTTTATTTTATTTTATTTTATTTTATTTTATTTTATTTATTTTTAAGCTCAACCACATTGTAGTGTCCACATGTCTTTTGGTTTTCCCCCAAGATATAGAGAAATCAGGAATAACCTGTTTATTGCCTGTTTAGAAATCTGAACTGGCAAAAGGACAAGAAAAGTGCTGGACTTATTTGAATATCACTTCTGAGAATTACCAGTTCAGGTGACTGATATATGGCTGTACACTCATCAGACTCTAAATTCTCATCATCT
>NW_011220253.1:0-378 GCF_000146605.3 Meleagris gallopavo | reverse complement strand
AGAACGCAGCTTGCCTTTTTCATTGCCGTCCCCACTGCTGAAACAGTGCTAACAGCTGGCAACCATCCAGTTGGATACTCACCAGCGCTACACTGAGCTCACAGATTCACAGGGGCTTGGAAAGGACCTCTAGGGACCACCTCCTCTAACCCTCTGCTAAAGCTCTCCCGATCCTGGAGACAGCTGTAATTCATCACCTCTGAACTCTCAGCCACAGGTGCTGGATGCTCAGATTGACAAATCAGGAACTTAGCAGGGCTGTCCCCAGGTCCCCTAGAGATGATCAGAAGTGGATTTCAGAAGGATAATTAAAAAAACAAACCAAACAAAAAAATCCAGCCAAAATAAGCATGAAACCCAAACCAACAAATGTTTGCC
>NW_011220252.1:0-445 GCF_000146605.3 Meleagris gallopavo | reverse complement strand
TTTAGAGCCCCATTCTTGAAGATCATCCTGTGCTTTGACAATAAGAAAGCCATCGATGTATCATGAAATGTTTTAGTAAGGGTCTCATTCATTTTGGCTGCCTAAAACACTTTTTTTTTTTTTCTGCCTGCCAAAAAAAAGTGTTAGCATGGCACCTCAGGTTGCTTTGTCTGCAGGGAGCCTCAGCTCCCAAGATGTGCTCATGCTTTTGGCATCTGTACTTTAATGAGAAGTGCCCTTCCTTGTTCTGAGCACTGAGTGAGTCATAAACCCAAACCATAATCGTAGAAGGTAAGCTTGGAAAAAGCATTAATCTTAAAGGAGAGGATTTGTTTTTAATCTGTTCTTGAGCATGCTATTTAAAAAAATAATCAAACAGCTGTTTAAAACCTTTAGTGTGTCTGCATGTGTAATATAGTCTAAAACGCTGCAGTGCTCACCTCTA
>NW_011220251.1:0-453 GCF_000146605.3 Meleagris gallopavo | reverse complement strand
TTTATTAATAAACACATCATATCTATTCCTGCAAGTCAGAAAAATAAGAAGCAGCAACTGCATACAACTGCAGAGCTAATTTCTCTAAGTTTGCTAGTAAAGCTAGAGTTCCAAAAGCTAGGAGACAGGCAAGGAAAATTAGAAATATCTGAGGAAGTCATTTTGCAGTTCAATTACCACTGCCAAATGTCATTTACACTTAAAATTGAAACAGAATGCTTGTAAAAAAATCCATATTTTCTTGCCAAGTACTTAACAAATTTTTGGTTAAAATTAAGATTAGATTACATTTCTTACACTAGAGAAATTGATTTCTAATCTAGTCAACCTTGTTCCTTCTGAGTTTTCTTTACATCGTGAGTCTTATATATCCTTTATATCCTTGTTTCCCACCGAGTTCTATTCCTTTTTTTTCCCTTAATTCTTCTATTCCATTAAAAAATGTGGAGAACA
>NW_011220250.1:0-403 GCF_000146605.3 Meleagris gallopavo | reverse complement strand
AAGACTCTTCCTCCATCTCATCATTAGCACTTGGCCATTGCGCAAGCTGTGATTGTGGGCTAGGTAATTTTTTTTTTGTTATTATTATTAGTGTGTGTGTGTGTTCAAAAACCTTCAATGCCAAACATCTAGCCCCAAAGGACTGTGTGGGAACCGTGGAGTTCAGAGCATTGTGCAGTGCTGCCTACCCTGTCAGTGCCTAAAGGAGAAACTGGTTGGGCATTTGAGCTCTTCTCAAATCTGGCTTCTAATGAGCGTGATTCACTTGCACCATTGGCATCCAAAGCAGCTGGTTCCTTCCTTTCTGCTAACAGGAAAGAAAGAGATTCCTCCTGCTGGACCCTTCCATAGCAGCGTGTGTTGGTATTATCTCTGGAGCTGCCTGAGTGGGAGGCTTTAGGAG
>NW_011220249.1:0-470 GCF_000146605.3 Meleagris gallopavo | reverse complement strand
CAGAGCAGTGGTCTTAGTCTCTCTCCGTTTCTACTGTCCACTTCTCAAGCAGGTGATGTAAGGTGGGAAAGGAGCACAAAGAACCACAACACACCAACCTGAGCAGGCTGGGCTTCAGTAGCTACTTGGGTCACATACAATGTTGTCTGAACTCAATGGTTAGCTCAGACTATCATAAAACTCTTTGTAACAACCCCTTCTCTTGCTGCCCCAACAAAATTGTTTTTCTTCCTGCTACCTCTGAGTGGGCCATAGCTGGACAATCCCATGTGACAAGCAAGCATAACTAAGTCTTTTTATTACAGGCAGTGGTATATCTTGAGAGAATCGGCAGCAAAGGAGCAGAACATTGCATATATCACCTCATACTGCCCTCATTCAAACAAAGACTTCCCATGCCACTCAGTCTTTCACCTTCTCTGGTACTTAACCATGAAAAAGTTTATGCCACCAATTATCTACCTAGCAGT
>NW_011220248.1:0-323 GCF_000146605.3 Meleagris gallopavo | reverse complement strand
TGCCCGGGGTGGGTCAGTAGGCTCTTGTCTGCTGCTCGTGGGTTCGGGTTTTTGCCCGGGAATTGGCTACAGTGTGTTCTCCTTCCCTTCTGGAAAGCTGTACCTGTGTGTGTGTGTTCCCCTTCCTTTCCTGTTTGCGTTTGCGTGGGTGACAGTGCGATTGAGCTTTCCCTGTAGGCCTCCCTGAAAATAGCTGCAGCCAAGCTTAGGCTTCCAGGGGGGAATGGAGGACTTGATGCATTAAGTCAGCGGGGTGTTCCCGCTCAGTCCCACGAGTGGAGCGAGTGTCCTCTTGTCTCGCCCCTTTATTTTCCTTAGGACAG
>NW_011220247.1:0-516 GCF_000146605.3 Meleagris gallopavo | reverse complement strand
TCAACCAATGCTGAAAAGCATGACCAGAGCCTTTCTTTTAACTTCATAGCTGCTTCTAAGATGTCAGGCATAACTGCCTTTTTGTACAACAGTCTTATTCAAACAGACAAAACAATAAAGATGGACACTCTGATTGGCATCTGTCATATAATTTAATTAAACAGCTGTAATAGACAAACATACAAAAAAACAAACAACAAAATACCAAACAAACAAAAACAACCCAAACTTGGTACTAGGTGTTAAATAAATAAGGTGATGTTTTTTCTCAATGACCCTCATAGGTTTTGCTTCAGCTTGGGTTTCTCACTTCAGCCAACCAGAAGTGTTGAAATGCTGTCAGCTGGTATTTCACTGAGGCTTCTGGTCCAGGGCATCAGTGAGGTATCCAACTGCCCAAATGTGGTCCTTGCACCCTCCCCATGTCCTGCTGAAGTCATTGATTCATGTGTGTGCTCGGGGTTTCACAAGGCTGCCAGGTGGTAGCCACGTGGTGCAGATTTAAGAGCTCCATGG
>NW_011220246.1:0-471 GCF_000146605.3 Meleagris gallopavo | reverse complement strand
AATTCCCACAGCTCATCCTGCTCAGGATCCACATTGACTTATCAGCTTGGCAGCTTGTACCTACTCTGATGCAGTTGTGCTCCTCCCTTCACCCAAGCACCCTATTTAAGTGGGTTTTCCCAGTGGGAGTGCATCCCTTATCTCATCATAGGGCGAGCCCAACTCAGGCTCCACAGCACTGTCACAATCACAATTTCAGTGGCACAATTCTGGCATTTCTTATGCTGTTTTACGTTTACGGTGGCATTACTTCTGCAGGTTGAGGGCAACTGCTCCCACAGCTGCTGCAGTTTGCTGGGACACTGCAGCCTGTGACACCCAGGAGATAAGGCCAAGGACCACAGCTCTGCAATGTCTTGTCCCTACTTATCTTCTGAGAAGCTTTACAAAAGCTTTAGGTGTGTTTTTCTCTTTTCTTTTTCTTTTGCTAAGTAAAATCTTAGGAGGGCAGATTTAGCCCAGCATCCAATG
>NW_011220245.1:0-490 GCF_000146605.3 Meleagris gallopavo | reverse complement strand
AACATCTTTTTGCTCAGCACTTCTTCCTGCAAGAGAGATGTGATCACGGCACGTGCATCAGTTTCAAACACCCCATCCTAGCAGCAAGGAGCAAGGAGTGGCACTAATACTTCTTCCGTGGTGGGAATCCCAACAGCAGGTGTTGTGCTAAAGGTGTGAGGTGAAGGGAACATCCCTATCAAGACACAAGCCTTAGGATGGAAGGTTGAGTTATGGCATGCTGACCAGAAGAAAAAAGGTGACTCCTACCTTGTACTTTTTTCTTGTTGTCTCTCTCATCATGCAGGTGACCTGAGGATGACCAAAGCCTGTTGCCGTGAGCTTTGCTGAACCCATCGATATTGTGGCTTAGAGGTATTACACCAGCACGTGGCATAGGAGAGCTCTGTAACTGTGGGAATGCGGTGTTGTTTCTGCAGTAGATATGAAAAAGAGCAATTGGTTTGAAGAAGTAGAACATAATGCATTTTTATTCTGTAACTTATCCTTA
>NW_011220244.1:0-424 GCF_000146605.3 Meleagris gallopavo | reverse complement strand
CCCTACTGCTATTGGAGAACAAGTCTGAGAGGGCTGCGTCATTCGTAGCACTGGCTACGCGAGGCAAGGCTCGTAAGGCAAGTTCTTCCTCAGGGCTGAGCACCAGCTCGTGTTCTGGGACATCACCACGTGTTCCCATCACCTGCCTGCGTGACAAGAGCACCAGAAGCAGCCACATACAAAGAAAGACGCCTGTTACGTAACCTAAAATGCCATTTCAAGTGCCAACGTTTAGCTCTCAGAACAGCGCAGTGCCAAAGATGAGGCTGGGAGCTGGGCACAGCCCTTCTCCCAGTGTGCTGGCTGCTCACAGCCCCTCTCAGCCCTGCAGCTCATCTGGGTGCAGGCTGGAGTTGTGGCTGGGCAGCACTTTAGCAGGCGATCGGCTGCAGCTCTGCAACGAGCACTGATGACACACTGTGCT
>NW_011220243.1:0-442 GCF_000146605.3 Meleagris gallopavo | reverse complement strand
ATGTGCTTCTTTGGGACCATAAGGTTTTCTGCGGAGGGAAAGAGCCAGCTTTTCATGGGCTATATGTAGCCTTTGGCAAGGGCAGACAATGCAATCTGTCAGTAAGCCATTGGAGGTGCTTCAGGTTTGTAAACTTGTCCTTTATTTTTAGGCAGACGTTTGGAGCATGGGTGTACTGCGGTATGCTCTGTTGTGTGGGCTTCTTCCTTTTGATGCTGCCAGTGTGATGGCACTCTGCAGGAGGATAACAGTAGGTATCAGTGGTGCTAGAATGCACTGAGAAGGGAACTAGCTGAGCGTGACAGGAGGCCTTGCTTTTCTGATGGCAGAACGTGCTGAGCTGTGCTGTGGGTGGAAAGGCCTGTCTGCTGAGGATTGTCCCTTTGTTTGCTGCTGTTCCACCAGGATTTTGTGGGTTTGGTTCTACGCTTGGTTGACCTAT
>NW_011220242.1:0-402 GCF_000146605.3 Meleagris gallopavo | reverse complement strand
CACAGATATCAACTCCACACATGTAATGATGGCGCCAAAAAATCTATTTCACAGAATGACTCATAATGTATAGAATTTAGCACGCTATTTGAAAATATTCAGAAAGCAATGTAGAATTTAAGGACAAATGCCTTTTTTAGTCTGGTTGCAGGAACATTACCCTATTCTACTCCCACTTTTATCCTAGTTCCATTAATGCTCCTCCTTCTCACTTTTGCTCCAATATAGACATGTGTGAGGTTTTATTCAGATGGAGATATTCACATATATAATACTCAAAATTTCTTAAATTTGTCCATGCTTTTGCTTAGCAGCATTTGTTCTTGACTGGAATATAAAGAAGCCAAGAAAAGAGAAAGCCTCAAACAAAGAAAAAAAAAACCTTCCTGACACACAGAAAAT
>NW_011220241.1:0-333 GCF_000146605.3 Meleagris gallopavo | reverse complement strand
CAAACAATGATGATTAAAGAAATGAATTTAAAAAAAATACTATAAAGGAGGAATGTTTTTTTTTTTTAAAGGTAGATCTCTAAACGTTTCATTAAAGAGGATCAGCCTAACTTGTTTATTTTAAGACAAGAGAAAAAGGAGGAAGTCAAATGAAGTCATAGCTCACTTGAGTTCTTACATTATAAAAATTTCTTACTGAGTTTCTCAGAACTCAGTGAATATGCAACTGTACTGACTCAGTCACCTCCACACCGTCTACAATCTGGTAGATATTTCTGTAAAAGGCAGAGAAACTCTCTGCTCATTCAGATATTTTATGTTGAAAACACAGAA
>NW_011220240.1:0-645 GCF_000146605.3 Meleagris gallopavo | reverse complement strand
CTTTCTGAAACCTTTTCACTTTCCAAATTTCATAATTACAAAAACATAACATTAACAATTACACTTTCATATGCCATCAAAACAGTTTGTCCCACTCCCTTCAAAACCCACAAATCAAACCATACAGTTTTTCAGTTTCCACAAACACCCAGTACTTAGTCTAATGATTAGAATACTCAATTATAAAAACTGGTCCTGTTACTTTGTTTATGTTCCTGGTTTCTTATTCAATGTTCCCTCTGGCTCGCTGGCAATGTCTCTCCAATGAGCCAAAATACAGCCCAGAGGGGTCTATTTCAGAATTTCTTTTGACATCCTTTGTCCCATAACAGCTTTTTATCCTGGCTGGTCTTAGCTATTGGGTGAAAATCCCTTGTGTTTTTGCTGTGTAATGCACAAACTTCCATGGGGCACAGGAGCACTGAATTCCCTGGATAAGATTAGCAACCACTGTCCCCCAGCAAAACAAGGATTTTTACAAGAATTCTGTTTTGCTGGGGAATAGAATTCATTGCTTCCTCATGGGAAGCACTGAATTCCCTGGGCAT
This sequence comes from Meleagris gallopavo, assembly GCF_000146605.3. NCBI lineage: Eukaryota > Metazoa > Chordata > Aves > Galliformes > Phasianidae > Meleagris > Meleagris gallopavo. The sequence continues at coordinate 97 of NW_011220240.1, read as the reverse complement.
GAGTCTTAACCAGGATCCCCCAGCAAAACAAGAGTATTTTAAACAGGGATTGGAATGCCAGAAGTAACACTTTTACAACACAAATATTAACAGTTAC
>NW_011220239.1:0-500 GCF_000146605.3 Meleagris gallopavo | reverse complement strand
ACATGGTGGGATGGTTGGGGACACGGCAAGGATGGTTGGAGACTTGGCTGGGACACTGGGGAACACGGTGGTGATGGCTGGGGACTCAGACAGCTGGTGAACCAATGGGGATGGCTGCTGATGTGCAGTGACACTCGGTGACCCATGGGGACAACCAGGAGCCATGGGGACATGCGGTGACTCACCTGGTGGCACAGGTAGGAGTGCTGGTAGGCGGGAGGGGGTGGCCATCCAGCAGCAGGCGCCCAGCTGTGGGCTGGTGCAGGCGTGACACGAGGGCCACCAGAGTGCTCTTCCCTGCACCCGGGGGTCCCAGCAGTGCCAGCACCTCCCCGGGGCGCAGCTCCAGCGATACACCCTAGGGACACAGATGTCACACCCATGTTGTCCCTGTACCCACCCCTTTATGGCCTCATGGCCTTCCTGCTGTGTCCTTCTGTCCCTGTTCCCCGCAGATCCCTTGTTTTGTTTCCACACCTCTGGTACCACATCTACACGCC
>NW_011220238.1:0-417 GCF_000146605.3 Meleagris gallopavo | reverse complement strand
TCTCATGTCTTCAGAAATTTATTTTATTACCATATTGCCCTCCAGATATCCTTTTAATTTAAAATAGTTCTGCTGTAAATTCAACCTTTTTTACTTCTTTAACTCTTTTCTGCTTTGGAAGTATACTCTTTTTTGAGCTTCACATACCAAGAAAGTGTATTTGTAAACCAAGTATATTTAAAAACAAAATGAACATATAACTTTGCTCTTTAATTTCAAATACAAAAATAAAACCTAATTTTGGCACAGCTAGGAACAGGAGTACATAGGATAAAGCATTTTGAAAGAGTTGAAGTGTATGAAAAGTAAAAGCTAAAACAAGAGATAGAAGGGAAAATAATAAAAATAAATTTGTTCTGTGTTTCTTGTTTTTTTTTGTTTGTTTTGTTTTTTTGTGTTTGTGTGCGTGTGTGCGTA
>NW_011220237.1:0-407 GCF_000146605.3 Meleagris gallopavo | reverse complement strand
CAGCACAGTGATAGGAAATGGGATGCAGACGTAGCAGGGGAGCGGGAGTGGGATGGAAACAATATGGGGGTAAATGGGGGAAATGGGTGGGACAGACTGGGAACAATGAGGACAGCTTAGGGACACTGGGGACAGTATAGGGACTATGGCAACAACTAGGGTGGCACAGGTTCCTGCCATCGCCCCGCAATGGGCTGGAGGAGAATTACTGCCGCAACCCTGATCGTGACAAGCGGGGCCCGTGGTGCTACACCATCGACCCCAGTGTCCGACACCAGAGCTGCGGCATCAAAAAGTGTGAGGATGGTGAGTGCTGTGCTTCAGGAACGCCCTGTGCTGCCCATCCCCATTACCAATGACAACCCTGGCTGTTGGCAGCCATCTGCATGACCTGCAACGGGGAGGAT
>NW_011220236.1:0-496 GCF_000146605.3 Meleagris gallopavo | reverse complement strand
GACTAGCTCTCATACTTTGCCTTCCACACCACATTCTTCCAGTTAGAGGTAAAGTTTCTTTTAAAAAGATTTTGGCGGTCCCTTTACATTTTTTGGAGAAAGCTGGCTGTACCATGCTTATTCTGCACCTCCTTAGAAATAACTAAAAAAAATAAAACTCCCCTCACACACAAAATTTTAATGTTTCTTAATATCATATATTTTAAAATGTTTTCAGAGAGAATTTACATTTCATCTGTGCGCACTGCAAGGGCACAAGTACACAACATTTTTACAGAGTGAAGGGCAAGTGATCTTACTGTCACTACTGGCCAGGGGGAAACAGTGAAAACTGGAGAGATCTTACTATAGGCACATGCCTGGAAGAATGTCAGGTTACAGCTCAGTATGGGCTTCAGTTGCACTGTGACTACTGCCTGCCCAGAGCTGAGTGTGTAAGGAAAGGTAACTGTCAGTAGCAGATACTTTAAGCTAAGAACTATTAAGATGTTAAAAT
>NW_011220235.1:0-418 GCF_000146605.3 Meleagris gallopavo | reverse complement strand
GTAATAATGAAGAATGTAAGTAGCAAAATCTGGGAATAAAATGGCATAAAGAATCTCTGTAATTCTGTAAAAGGAAGCTGTGCTTTCCAGTCATTAGAATGCCTTGAACACATTAATGGTCACATATCAGAAGGTCATTGGATCAACATGGCTAATTTGATTTCCAAAAATGTTATGACATGGTTTCCCACCAAAAGTTTTTGAAGAAAATTAATAGTCATGAGAAATAATAAAAAAACAGGTCTTTTGGACTAATAAGCAGGCTAAAAGAAAGGAAACAAAAATTACAAACAGATCGGTTTACACACTGTATAGTTACCACCAAATGAATTCAGTGCTGCTAAACAAATTATCTGTGAATGTAGGAAGTATTGAGGTAAACAAGCTTGATGATCACAACAAAACAGAACAGTCAAAA
>NW_011220234.1:0-486 GCF_000146605.3 Meleagris gallopavo | reverse complement strand
AAAAAGGAGTCTACAATCTACTTAAGTTATGAAGGGAAGAGTTCAGTAGCCAACCACACCACTTTGCTGGTTCTGTTGACATTCTTTAAGAAATTTGTTTTTAAAATTCAAGGACATTAAAGATATTATTGAGATACTACTTTTTTTTTTTTCCCCCATCTCTATAAGGGGACATATAATTTCTGTAATGAGAAACACCCTATTCACAAATCTGAAATTTTCAATTTGAGTCTTAAAAGCCTAATTATAGACTTGCTAGATTGTGTTTCTGGTACTAAAGTGTGCATTTCATTTCAAAGTTCCTATTTGCTTGAAAAAGAAAGGACTAATGAAAAATAATAAACTTGACTAATTGTCAAACTCATTCATTTTGAATTCTAGTAAGGTAGAAATATTACACACAGTGATAAAAATCTTTGCTCCTTATAAGTCATTAGAATTTCACACTCGCTTTTCCAGAATTAGGACTTGATCCCAGTAGTGTAG
>NW_011220233.1:0-457 GCF_000146605.3 Meleagris gallopavo | reverse complement strand
CCGTAGCCTGCCACCACCGCCTGCACAGCCCCATGGACTTCTTCCTGCTCAACCTCGCCCTCCTCGACCTGGGCTGCATCTCCACCACTCTCCCCAAAGCCATGGCCAATGCCCTCTGGGACACCAGGGACATCTCCTATGCAGGATGTGTTGCCCAGACCTTTCTCTTTGTCTTTCTCATCTCAGCAGAGTATTGCATTCTCACCATCATGTCCTATGACCGCTACGTTGCCATCTGCAAGCCCCTGCACTACGGGACCTTGATGGACAGCAGAGCTTGTGCCACCATGGCAGCAGCTGCCTGGGGCTCTGGGGTTCTCAATGCTCTGCTGCACACTGCCAATTCATTTTCACTGCCTTTCTGCCAAGGCAATGCTGTGGATCAGTTTTTCTGTGAAATCCCCCAACTCCTCAAGCTCTCCTGCTCAAAAGCCTACCTCAGGGAAGTTGGGCTTAT
>NW_011220232.1:0-520 GCF_000146605.3 Meleagris gallopavo | reverse complement strand
GAGATAAGTATTAATTAGTGGTTGATTACAAAGAACACAATCTAGATAACCAGTATCTATCTATGCATTGCATTAGTGCAACTTTTATAGGGCTAGTCCAAAAGGGAAGAAATTGGAAGGCAAATGGTTTATCATTGCTCTGCCTTCTGAGATTTGCACATAAGGAAGATGATGAAAAATATTTGCCATAAGACAAGAAGTTCAGCTTGTCTGACAGGTAAATAAGCCTTTTTTCTTGGCTGCTGTTTCTTACACATTTTCTCCTATTTATTCTTTTCCAAACCACTGTATGGAAGCCAGTGTGGGAAATGAGAGCAGAGGTAAATTTTGGGGAGCAGACTTTGTAAATAATCACTTGTGAGGGAAAGACAAGTTGGGTAGTAGACCCTTGGCTTTCTCCAACACAAAGAACTAAGGCATGATGTGACTGCGCTTGTAATAGTGTTACTTCAGAGGCACACAAGCCTCTGCACAAAAGACGACAAAAGCCTGTAGTTTCAACTCCTTTAGTGTCAAAGTT
>NW_011220231.1:0-514 GCF_000146605.3 Meleagris gallopavo | reverse complement strand
TCCAGTTCTCTTTCTGTTCCTGCATCTCCCTTGGAAACATCACAAACAGTAATACATAAGTGCTACACCAGGGAACACTGCTGGAGATGCCTGTGAAGACGAAATGTAATCTTTTTCCCTACCAACTTTAAGGCGTCACTATATCCGCTGAGGAGAGAAGTGCTGCCAAGAGGATAAATGTCCAGAGCCATTACTGCTTCTAACAGCAAAGTCCTGATTTTCCAGTCACTAACAGCAACAATTGCAAACTGTTTGGAAACAAACTAACTCCCAAATTATCCTCTGATGGAGACAAGGATGTTGATTTGCAAGCAGAGAAATTGATCTGCCAATACTATTACAAAGATGGATACCATCAGTGGTGAAATAGAAGCACTTTTCCACCAAGTATTCCCAATCACAATGAAGGAAAGTATGTTTGTCGGCCCTCATAAAGACTGAGGATTTCTATAAAGAGGTGGAAGAGAACAGGGAAATAAGAACAAACATCAAGGCAAGAGAGCCAATAGTAAAA
>NW_011220230.1:0-352 GCF_000146605.3 Meleagris gallopavo | reverse complement strand
CACACATGTTACCTTCCTGCTCCTACCAGAACTTTCAGCCTACTCATGAGGGAATTGGAGAGGCAGCGCTGAACTCTGCTCTCTGTGACAATGACGGGGGCCTGTTGGGAATGGCATAAAGCTGTGTCAGGGAAGGGTCAGGTGGAGGTTATGAACAGGTTCTGCACCAGAAGGTGGTGGGCATGGAACAGGCTGTCCAGGGCAGTGGGCATGGCTTCAAGCTGCCAAAGTTCAGGGAGTGTCTGGACAACACCCTCAAGTTATATGATTTTTGGGTGGTCCTGTGTGGATCCCAAAGTTGAACTCTATGATCCTTCCAACTGTATGGGTCCCTTCCAACTCAGGATATTTT
>NW_011220229.1:0-476 GCF_000146605.3 Meleagris gallopavo | reverse complement strand
GTTGACTTGAGTGGTGTGGCTAGAACAATTTGTGGTGAAGACTGAAGCAAAAATTTGTTGAGTACCTGTCTCTTCCATATCTATATGCCAGGTAACCAGGTCTCCTCCATATCCATATGCCAGGTAACCAGGGGAGGATTTATGTTTTCCCAAGTTCTTCTTTCAGCATAGATGTGCTGATACGAAGCCCCCTTCTTCTTGCCTTGACATCCCTGCCCAGACTAAAATCTATCTGGACTTTAGTTTTCCTAATTTGCTGCCTGGCTGCTTGGGGCTGAGGTACTTTTCTTCTCATGGTTAATTTTTTTCCTCAAATCTTTTGAACTGAAATCTTTTGAGGAAGGGAAGGAAAGGAAAAAAGAGAAGATCGTTGACCTTCTAGTTGCCATTCATGACTGACAGCTTTTGTTGTCTGTTGGTTATAGTGGAGCAATCATTATGCTTTATTGCCCTCTGACACCAAGAGAAACATAGAT
>NW_011220228.1:0-394 GCF_000146605.3 Meleagris gallopavo | reverse complement strand
CAAAATATCCTGAAAGAATTATTTTTGTTGTGGAAGCAAGGCCAATATTGTGCACAGAGAGAAGAGTATTATTTCTTAGGGAAAAACAAAAAAGTGCCCTTGTAACCAAAAAACTACTCCATTAACAATAAAAAAAAAAAGGAAACAGTAATTCCTCCTTTTTCGGACAATGAAAATAAATGCTTACTAATATCTCCATATTTAGACAAGCCGGCATACTTAGGGGATATAGTCACTCGTATGGTACCAAGGGCTTCTTTGTTTGCAGAAGTAAAAATAGCTTTTGAAAAACCCTTGTGGACACTTCTGCCTTCAAGCGTAACGTGGCTATAATACCAAATCACAAGCGATTCACAATTCCTTTGAAATCAGTGTCAAAAACTGTCTCTTTAAA
>NW_011220227.1:0-454 GCF_000146605.3 Meleagris gallopavo | reverse complement strand
ACATGAACACAGCAAAACATAATGTAGTAATGGGAGTGTCTGACAATGTGAGGAAACCATAATATTAAATCATAATATTAAATTTCAAATGAATCCAAGATGCTGACAGGCTACCACCTTAATTTTCAATTATAATGGAAAACTTCAGGCAGACAGAATGAAGAAATAAGCATAAAATACAGTATAACGTTTGATCTCATCTCTTTTAGACTGTGGTCAAAAGGAGAGGAAAAAAAATTACTTTTTTTCTTGCTTTTTTAAATTACATTCAACATTCTTTGTATGATTTTCTTGAGTTGGCCATCGAAGTTCCCTACGCAGGAAGAAAAGAGGCTTCGTGAGGACATCAGCATATTGATCAAGTTTTGGACAGCAATGTTCTCAGACAAAAAGTATCTCACAGCAAGCCAACTTGTGCCACCTGGTGAGATCCTTCATCTGCAGTTTCAAAAGG
>NW_011220226.1:0-304 GCF_000146605.3 Meleagris gallopavo | reverse complement strand
GGACTAAAAAAAAAAAAAAAACAACCTGAATGTTTTCCTTTTAGTCATTGCAGCAGATACAAGCTCTTAAATGGAGGAGGAACAAGGATCCACACTTGATCACACACTTGATCAAATGACTACACTAGTTTATGCTACAGAAGCTCTACAGGCTTTGTTGAATCTATTGAGTTTGTACTTGTTAGAAGTTTCTAATCTTACAGAAACTTGAAGGTATGTTTGCATGAATTACTGTTTTTACATTCTTCCTACCTTTCCCTATGTTCAACTTCAGCTGGAATTAGTAGCATTTCATTCTTCTTAA
>NW_011220225.1:0-398 GCF_000146605.3 Meleagris gallopavo | reverse complement strand
AAGGCATCATCTTCTCTTTCTCCTAATTTAAGTTAAAAAAAAAAAACAAACAAACCTTCTATTTGCAGCATCAGAGGGTTTGTTTTGGTCTGTATATGCACTGTGTTGACAACTAAGTAAAAATAACAAAAAACAATCCAAATATTTTGAACTGAGAATAGAAATCTAAAGGGAGAGCTGGTAGTTTTCAAAATACTCACTATAGAATCTGATGTTATTTGTTGGATTAAGTTGCATGATATGCTTAAGTAACTTACACATGTACCCAGTAACATACAAACACTTATTTCCACCAATTTAACTCAGTCCCTTGTGAAAAAAAGACATTTTCATGTTCCTGAAGCCTTCCATGTTTATCATTTTAGATGGGTATAAGCCATAAAATATGGCTATGCTTT
>NW_011220224.1:0-435 GCF_000146605.3 Meleagris gallopavo | reverse complement strand
AGGCTTGATCTCGACTTCATTTTTAGCCACTAGCAAAACAGGAAATCAGCCAAGGTATTTCGAATAACTCGAAATATTGGATGTGGGTTCCCTTTAAGGTAAAAGATTTTTCTCTTTTTTCCCCATTTTTTTCATCTTGCCTTTGTTAAAATGGTCCATTATTGCCCAGCAGTGGTGGGGGTCACCATCCCTGGAGCTGTTCCAGGGCCGTGGAGATGTGGCACTGAGGGATGTGGGCAGTGGGCACTTTGGAATGGGCTGGGGATGGGCTTGGGGATCTCGGAGGCGTTTTCCAGCCTTAATGATTGTACAATTTTCTCCCCAGACATCAGGCATCCAGAGGAGCTCTCTCTTCTGAGGAAGCCCAGAGATCCGTCGAAGTAAAAAAGAAGAAATTGGATGATCAATGTGACGACGAAGCCTTCGAGCTGGAGG
>NW_011220223.1:0-532 GCF_000146605.3 Meleagris gallopavo | reverse complement strand
CAACCACAAGACCAGGCTGCCTAGAGAAGTACAACAACATGAATGACTATGAACTTTGAAAATGATCTGAGATACTTGCAGTCCTTCCAGAAAAAAGATAGGGTTGCTTTAAATTTATTATTTACTATGATCAGTATATGTATTGACATATAAAAGTGAAAACTGTGATATCCAACACATTTTAAAATACACGCAGTTTCTCCACTCAAGGCAGGGAAGTTCTGATCTGAACAAGGTAAATTTCATGTGAAAAGAAGGTCAGGCTAGGCCATTATTTTATGATTTCAAACAACCTCAGCATTTCACAGTAGTAAAAAAAAAGAGACTGTATTTCCAATTTCCTCGTAAGCCATACCAATAGCATTAATCAAATATGTTTGAATAAATAGCAAAGAAATTGAGCATTTCTTTCTCAAGAGTGGTTGTAAAACTTGTATGTATATTGTGGTCTTTTCCTCTTTTTATCAGGTGTTAAAATAAGGAAAGTCAGATTTTAAACCTACCTTGATAATAAGGTGCAAGTAGATAAACA
>NW_011220222.1:0-482 GCF_000146605.3 Meleagris gallopavo | reverse complement strand
AGCTGGCTCAAGTGGCAACCAGAACTTGCTGTAAGTGTGGCCCTTGGCATCAGCTGCATTACAAGACCAAATCATGAAGGAACAAGCAGAGGTGTCTCTGCACAGTACTTCATTGTGCTCTGGAGACATTTTTGTAATGACTTATTTAGACCCACCTTTTGTTCAGATTCAAGCCAAGCCACTAAATTTTTCTTTTCTGTTTTAGAGGTATGCAGACACAGAATAAACTTGGCATACAGTTAGCTTCTTTAATTAGGTCTATGGCTGCTCTGAAAATCCAGTTGTAATATAGCTAACAAACTTCTGAAGTGCCATTGCTGAGTGTGCATAGAGGGCACTGTGGGTGTCAGAGAAAGGCAGCTGCTGCAGGCTGTGGTAAGCATCAGGTCCACCCTTATATTTTGGATGTTGGATGAAGGTTTCTAACTTTTAGGAAGACTTTCGTTAAAACCTTTCAAGAGGAGAGTTAAGTAATGGAAACA
>NW_011220221.1:0-461 GCF_000146605.3 Meleagris gallopavo | reverse complement strand
AGATTTCATACTCACCTTGGTACAGTACCTGTGGTACAACACTGCCTGGAGTGAACAGATCTCAGTAGCTTTGGCATCCTAGGTATTTGGTCTCATCTTAGACTGTCAGCTGAACACATTTGCCTTCCCTGGTTTAGGTTTTGCACTGCTGTGTGCCTCCTTTCTTCCAGAAAGATTTGAAGCTTTCAGGAAGATTTTTTTTTTTTCCCCTAATGTAATGTAATGTGTGAGCAGCTGAGGCTCACCTTAAGTGGATAAGGGCTTGTTGAGGTGATATTAGAAGTATTAAGCCACCTGATCAGCAGGTGGTGTGCAGCTATCTCTGGGAAAAAGCTCTGTCTCATAGCCTGCTTCAGCTGGCCCACTTCCCTCTCCTCCCTAGAGCCTGGACCTGGACTGCTGATTGAATGGGAGAAGGAGAACTATGACATTTAGAGCCATTGTCTTGTGACAGAGTAATG
>NW_011220220.1:0-449 GCF_000146605.3 Meleagris gallopavo | reverse complement strand
CTGGATGAATACAGAGAAATTTAGTGACAGCAACAGAAAATGAAGTACAATTCACAGAATACACCTCTATTCTTTAATTTTTTGTCACTATAACATTTTGTTATAAATACAGACAATATTTTGCAAATACTCTTTTACTCTGTGTATTATCTAAAATATTTTTCTTCTAGTTGTTTTTTTTTTTTCTTTGTTATCCTTGCCTATCCATACGTTTTATTTTTACACGGACAGACATGCTATATACATTACGCAGAAGCTTCTTTTTGGAAAAACAAACCTTTGTAAAAAGATAATCTGACACATCACAGAACATTTCTGTGAATCAGCAGAAAATAATTCAAATATGTCCCCAAAATGATCGCTCCACTTCATCATCCTACTTTAATCTGCACATTTCCTTCATCAAGAAGGCACTTGGTGAAAGAGATAAACAGTAAAATATATTTTCT
>NW_011220219.1:0-483 GCF_000146605.3 Meleagris gallopavo | reverse complement strand
ACTGTGTGTGTGTCCAACGAGCATGACAGTAAAAGAGACTTAAAATGTTGTTATTTCAGAATTACATAGTCTCTTATGTTGTAATCAGTTGTTTTCTCTTATGGATATAATTAGACCAGCTTCAAAGTGGCTGACTAAAAGTCTGCAGAAGAATTATTGAGACTTTGGACATTAAATGCCTCTTCAGGTAAATGGAATGCCTATGCTGTGGCAATTGCTATTAACAGTATCTTGAGTTGTACCAGGATGATCATCTTTCCCATCATAATGGGAAGAAGCAAGAATATTTTCTTTTTTTGCTCAAGGGAGATCTGACAAAAAACTGCCATTTTTATTATGGACATTTCACACCTCAGACTATATCTTTTTAAAAAGGGATATTTAGAATGAAGCAACGAAGTCTTAAAGCAAAAAGCTTTTCAGTGCTTGGTACTGGTATTAACCAGCACCTTCCAGAAAATAGTCACTATTACCGTAGTATAA
>NW_011220218.1:0-444 GCF_000146605.3 Meleagris gallopavo | reverse complement strand
CAAATAATATGTGGTATTTATCTAAGTTTGTGAGGTTGGGAAAACCATCAGACCTTTATTAGGAAAAAATCCATATGTCTGTAAAGCTGTGTTCTCCTAGCATCTTCTGACCTATCTTGATGTTGAAAGGTTCTAAGTTCCTCGAGACTGATTGATTCTATATATTTAATAAACAGAGCCAAGAACAGTAATACATTGATCTATCAACTCCTTTAGAAGATTATCTTGGCAAAAAAGCGCAAAATGAAATAACATAATCCTAGAAGACTATCCCACATCATTTATCTAATTACAGCAGTTAAAAAAAAAAAACACAGATCATGCTCCACCCATGATTTCTTTGGCAGCTCTGAGGAACCCCAGGGTGGGCACAGAGGGCTTCCAAACACTGCTGATGAGTGCTTTGTGATAGCGTGCCTCTGTTTAGCACAGCAATGCTTCAAT
>NW_011220217.1:0-303 GCF_000146605.3 Meleagris gallopavo | reverse complement strand
ATCAGCTATGCTGGTGCCAGGTAAATTTGTGTCAAAGAATTTCCTTTCCCAGAAAGCTGATAAAATATATTTTTTTGTGTTCAAAAAACATTATCTGTGCAAGTTTGATCTATTGTTGGTGTGGAAAGAATTGCAAGTAAATGCTTTTAATAAGCAGACTCATTTCTTCTGACTTAACGTAGAATTTGTATAGACAAACTTTCATCTGAATACTACTTTTTTTTTTTAGTTTGATTAATCAGTTAATCTTCATTATCTCTCTGTTGGATGAAAACATTGCTAAAAAAGAAGTGTTCTGGAAAA
>NW_011220216.1:0-347 GCF_000146605.3 Meleagris gallopavo | reverse complement strand
CCTTGAGAACGATTACTTTTCTTATTTCCTTTTCTGTCACTTGGTACAATGCACTGAATGTCTAAGGCTTAATGAATTTTAAAGTTCTCATTTTGCTGCAATGGAAGATCTGAAAATTTCTTAAGCTTTGGAAAAGCTAATGAACTGCAAAGAGGAATGAAGTGGAAACTAATTTGTCCATTTGAACTTCAAAATGTCAGTGAGGTTTGATGAAGAACAAAGTTAAATCACTAAACTCTGGGCCATCAATCATTGTATTTTACTTGTGGTAAATGGTAAAAAAAAAAAAAAAAAGAAAAATATATCCACAGGTTTTGGACATGTTGTAACTTAGGGAGAGAAAGAAA
>NW_011220215.1:0-343 GCF_000146605.3 Meleagris gallopavo | reverse complement strand
TGTGTTCCAATCCGTGAACACCACATCATCAGTAATATTTTTGTGTTTTGTGTTTATAGTGTATTGCTGAGGTACAGTGATAATGGGACTGGGGGGTTCTTTGTAGCTGTGGGAAATTCAAATGATGATTAAGTCATTTGCATAAAGTCATGTTAATAGATGAACTTGAGCCTTAGATGTAAGGTGTAACTCCATGGCTTTAGATAGATATGCAAGGTCCTTAGTTGTTTTACGAAATAGTGGGTTTCCTTCTGAAAAGGAACAGTGTTAAATGGGGGGGAAAAAAAAAACAAAAAACAAAAAAACCACATACACACACAAAAAAACCCTTTAAAAATCCATT
>NW_011220214.1:0-392 GCF_000146605.3 Meleagris gallopavo | reverse complement strand
GTTCCAGACAGCCATGCACAGCTGTCAACACCACAAAATGAAGAGTCTCAATCAGCTCATCCATATAAATTGGCTAATGGTGATGACTGTGTTGACAAAGAGTGTTTTGTAGCTGAGAATTTGCTCTATCAAATAGTGTTATTGTCTCTTTGCACTTGTAATTTCCATGGAAATTCCAAACAGGAAACATTACTTTTGGAGCAAGCACATACAAACTCTTAACTCATTTCTGAAAATATGTCAATTAATTGGAAAAACTCTTCTGTGTGGTATCTGAATGTGAGCATGCATTGTTTTACAATTTTTTTCTATTTTTATTTTAATACAGCACCATTGAACCTCTGTATTTCACCTATGGAGTATTATTTGCCTGTGGCTGCTCATTTGCTTAC
>NW_011220213.1:0-392 GCF_000146605.3 Meleagris gallopavo | reverse complement strand
AAAAAAGAAAACTACTCCCTTTTTTTTGGTATAGATGTATAGATTCTAAATATATGCTGTTAGGCAAATAACATTAGACTGGTGCATCCTTATTTCTGTGCCCATCTTAAATATATTCTCCTTGATTGCCATCAGCCAGAGATGTGCTGCATTCATTTCAAGATTTTTTGGATACTTCTCTGATTGATACTGCTGACACAGCCTAAAAACCTCATTTTCATTTTTTGGCTATTTCCAACTAGCAATTGACAGCACTTTGGACATATCCAAATTTGTCAAGCCATGAATAATCCATCTCCCTGCTCAGTTAATAGCTTGTTCCCTTTCTCCTTTCCTCTACCAATTCATATTCAGACTGCTCTCTGAGCCTTGCCTAACTTCAGCAGCAGTAT
>NW_011220212.1:0-392 GCF_000146605.3 Meleagris gallopavo | reverse complement strand
TTAAAAACTAGAATTTGTGACTGTGTAAAAAAAAAAAAAGCTTTTTTATAGTTATTAAAATGAAGTACCACTTTTTTTTTATTAAGCCACAGTAATTTACAAAACCTAGGTGTGTTTGACCCACAAGGTGAATAGCCTTCAATTTTCTTGTACACTGCCTTTCAACTATTAAACTCTATACAGACTTAAAGCTGCCAAGTGTCAAGTCATTGATCTACTTCCCTACCAGGCAACAGCTGCTCTGTTTGCTCTTCAGAAATCCTTCCCTCCAGATGACATTGCAAGTGTAACAAGAGACTTCATTACTGATGAAATAAGTTGGACTACTCAAAGAATATGTTTAAAGAATAAATTACTTGGTGGAAATGTATAGAAGAGGCGCAGAGAAAACT
>NW_011220211.1:0-524 GCF_000146605.3 Meleagris gallopavo | reverse complement strand
ATGAGCTGCTATGGAGATTGTTCAAGGCAGTATCACACAATGAGGTAGTGTTACTCGTTTTCCTGGGTGTCTTTTCAGAACAAAATGAAGTGAAGTTTTAGAAGCTCATTAAGGTGCAGTCCATTGCACTGCCATGTTCTATCTTTCATACTGTGCTGAGGAATCCCCGTAGTTCTGTGTTCAAGAAAACTGAGACAATACAAGTGCACAAAGGAAACCCATGCTTACTGATTTCCCCTCTGATAGCTTTTCATTTTAATCCCAAACTGTATGTCGTGGGCTGGCTCACTACCTTAGGAACAGATCTTTAGAGAAACATAGGCATTATAAAGCTGAGTTAGGCCTGAAGTTTAGGCATCCATCTCTGGGAGAGCCACTTGCAGTGCTGAGGTGAGAATTTTAAATTTTCTCTGAACTGGGCATGTCAAAGGAGAATACCAGTAGAGACCTTGGCAACCAGGTGAAGTATAAGCCAGGTGTCAGAGAATGTTAAGGGAAAGCTGTGTCTCAAGTTTTCTTTCTCT
>NW_011220210.1:0-387 GCF_000146605.3 Meleagris gallopavo | reverse complement strand
GTTATTCCCCCATCTGAGATCAGGACAGCATATGGCATTCAGAAGACCTGGCATGCTAGAGGAATATTGCATTCTTTTACAACAGTATCCAATGATGGGCACTATGATTGTTTAATTTAAAAAGGCGTAATTCCTTCTTATTCCACGTCCTATCACCACAGGCAATTAATTCATGGATGTCATCTCATGATTTAGGATGGTGTTAAAGTACCTGTATATCTTTGAATGTGGCTGCTCAGTTAGTGTATTCTGGGCCCTGTATCAGACTTGATTAGATTTTCTAAAAATGATGAATTTAAAGAATATGGTGGAAAGCAGCAAAATACTGGGGAGATCCAGAATGATTTTTTTTTTTCCCCTGCAGCTTTCCTTTTATCTACATAGTTA
>NW_011220209.1:0-537 GCF_000146605.3 Meleagris gallopavo | reverse complement strand
CAGTTATTTGTCATATCAGTGTCATTACAAAAGTGATGGAGAAGCTGCCTCTGCTTTGCAAATGAAGCTTGTCTTGTATTTTTATTTTTTTTTAAGTTACAAGGTGATGTTTAACAGAAGAGCCATATTATCTGGCACTGATCATGTTTCCTCGGGACTGTAAAGCAGTGGTAGGTGGAGGCTTGCTCACACAGGGACCTGTTGGACTACTTGTTCTTAAAAAGCTTTGTCCGCTTTCCAGAGCAACTAGACAAAGGCAAGGGTTAGGTTTCTATCTGTAACAGGACAAGAAGTCAAACATATGAGAACTTTTATCTGCTGCTTTTTGTGTGTGTTTTTCTTTTCCCTTTACAGTAATTTTCCATGAACTTTCAGGAAGTCATAGAATCAGAATCCTTAGATTTGGGAGGGATCTTTAAAGGTCATGTAGTCCAACTCCTCTGCAATGAACAGGGACATGCACAGCTAGATGTGGCCCAGAGCCCTGTCCAGCCTGATCTTAAAAGTCTCCTGGGTCAGGGCATCCACCACCAATCT
>NW_011220208.1:0-435 GCF_000146605.3 Meleagris gallopavo | reverse complement strand
ACATTAGCAAAAATAGAACCATCATTATAATGGGGTTAATATGCTTAATAAGCATGACAAGAAGTTTTGTGGGATCACGAAATTGACTCCCTCTTTCCATATCTTTGTTTCTGTTAATTTAAAATTACTACTACTCGATCTTTAAAACAAATAGACTTGAAGGGGATCATATACTACTAGTTTGTACTTAGTTTTTTTTTTTTCTTTAGGAAAGGGAAACAAATTATATATATATATGCAATATATTTTTTACACTGTTTATTAATTTTTAGAAAAGTATTAAATATATCACTTTATCAGTGTGAGTGTTATAGTAATGACAATGCTATGGATGTTTTAAACGTTCCAGAGTTGTCTCTTAAATTCTAAGAAAGTATTAACAATGGAAAATCTATTTTGTCTCCAATGTTATTATCAAAGTTTTAGGGAAAAAGT
>NW_011220207.1:0-482 GCF_000146605.3 Meleagris gallopavo | reverse complement strand
AATTTTCACAATTTTACATTTGTGTTTTCAGATGTGAGCAACTTTTTAGTCAGTGTAATCAACGTAATGCTGGAAATGCTCTTGGAAATTTTTATTTTTTTTAAGTCTGTAATTTATTTTCTTCCTAGCTGCCAAAGTTTTAATCTCTTGATAGCTTTCAACTCTGTGCAATCAAGATTCCTTAGTACCATTTTCTTTTAGTGAAATGGTTGTCATTCGTTTGCATATGTCTTTTATGTGTGATTACTTTTATGTCAAGTTCCTATAGTATGTTGAAAAGGACACATTACTGATCACAGGCCAGGCATTCAAATTTTCTCCAGAATTTCTTTTAACATATTGTTTAGAAATATAAGAAATAGATCAGAATATTTGTTAAAGCTGTTACAGAATTTCCAGGAGGTTTAGCAGCTGGAGAGGAGAGAAATACAGTACTTCCTAGGTGTACATGTAGTAGGATTCTGAGATTCTATGAAGAGAAG
>NW_011220206.1:0-382 GCF_000146605.3 Meleagris gallopavo | reverse complement strand
GACAGAATAATAAACCCACTTAAAGCAGATATGACTTGAGCTCAGAGTCTTTGCTATAGCTAAGAAGGACGTTCACCTGCATCCCAGTATTTCAATTATCACTGCCTTCTGGGAATAAGAAATCTCTCCGCTGTATTTCTGGGTTGCAGATCAAGGTAATGCTCTGTGGTTGCTATAGCAACACAAAGCTTTTCCATTGCATCACAGGGTTTGGAAACATGGCTGGAGGGTCTGGAAGAGCAAGCGGCAGCAGATGTTAGTTTTAGCATTTATGTCTCTTGAGATTTATTTCCATTTCTTCTTCCTTTTTTTTTTTCTAAAACAGGACAAGAAAGACTTGTATGAACCTGTCTGTAACATCCCTATTATTACATCTCCTAAA
>NW_011220205.1:0-479 GCF_000146605.3 Meleagris gallopavo | reverse complement strand
TTATTTCAGAGTCACACTTATTTTTTAATTCTTCTTTTCTACTGTATAAACTAAAACTGTCGCCCACTTAAAGTCTTTCCTTATTTTTCAGCAGTGAAATATTTAAAAAAGTCAGTCTCTGGGCTCACCATCACACAGAGGAATATATTGTTGTCTTTTATTATTGCCCTCATATCAGTGCACAGCAGGAACAACACTAAATACAGGAAGAAGACGGTGAAAACATTTAAAAGAGCAAGAAGTATTACATACAAAATGCTATTAACATTATGCTAACATACAAATATTACGTCCAACTATTCTTCAATTCAAAAATGCCTTAATGTCTATTACAAGAGTTAAAGCAAGTTCAGAATTTATAGTTTATCTGTATCCTGGTGTTTTGCACTGAGATATGGGCTTGGCCATATTAAATGGATATGAAAATAGTAAAATGTGAATCATGTGAGACAGTTTACAAATTCCTACTGTTAATCTTA
>NW_011220204.1:0-407 GCF_000146605.3 Meleagris gallopavo | reverse complement strand
TGTGCTAACGCCATGTCCTCTGCAGGAGGGTTTGTCTGTGTGATCCTGCCCAGCAAGCATCCCTTTGGCTCGCTGCAGTCGTGCGTTGTTAGGAGCAGTGGGCACCAGGCAGGGCTGGTCGCTCCTGGAGGGCTTTGTGCAGCACCACGGGGCTGCAGCCTGCATGCTGCAAGCGATCCTGCTGAGCTGGGCAGAAGGAGGAACTGAAAGCCCATTGCCATTCATCTATCTGACTTGGAAAAATTAAAAATAAATTTTAAAAAAAAGCTGTAAACTTTTTTTAAAATTTAATGCTAATATTATGGCAGATAAAAAATGAGCGTTTTATATTCTATTTGTGCATTTACTGATGGCACAGAAAGGAACCTGACGTTGCCTTGGCTTCTTCAACGAGCACAAATTGCACT
>NW_011220203.1:0-440 GCF_000146605.3 Meleagris gallopavo | reverse complement strand
TTGACAGCATTGACAGCACCATGCAATATCCAACTATAGAACTTCTAAGTATTTTTGCTTTTTTGGATTTATAATCTGTTACTGTCTAGTAGTCTTAAAATCTTTTTTTTTCTTTTCTTTTTTTTTAATTTCCTTTCAATACAAGCTGGTATAAATGGCTGCAGTGAGTAATTTTCCTTAAGGGCCACTACATAAGTCTGGCATATTTTCAGACTATCCACATCACTGAAGGTTGCTTACAGCTTTGAGCAAAACACTGAAAGTACTGACACCCTCATGATCAGGCATCCAAGGAGACAAATGTTTTCCTACTTACAGAACAAAAAGACCCTCTGTTTGCACAAACACTTGTGTGCTTTTTGGTTTCTTCCAAAGCCTGTCCATACTTAGAGCTCCTGGTGGGCTCTGACATGCGAGCAACACAATCCACATGTGATCAG
>NW_011220202.1:0-445 GCF_000146605.3 Meleagris gallopavo | reverse complement strand
CAGCCCCTCACCTGGAACATGAACATTGCTAGTTTCTCGTTGTAGTCCCACTGCTTCAAAGCTTGTTCCACCTCCTGGGGCATTGGTCCAGCTGGTGACCCACAGCTCTGCCCTGGGAGCTGTCTGTAAAACTCTGCGATTTTCTGCAGCTGCTCCGACAGGTATTTGGTGATGATCTGTGTCCATTCTGGAGAAAGGAAAAGGGTCAGCAATGAGGGCAGTGGTAAACAGAAGGAGAAGAACCAAGGAACAGGCTGGAGTGTCAGATGGGTGGGAGTCCAGAGGGGTTCCTCTCATATGAAAACAGTGAAAGACAAAGAAAGAAAAGCGTCACATACTATCCTTGCTTCTGGCCAGGGGGCAACAGTGAGAAAGGGCCAACCACAGAATAAGGAATGCGAGAAAAAAGATCTGAGTTTGAGAGGTGGGGTAGGAATTCACTTTG
>NW_011220201.1:0-551 GCF_000146605.3 Meleagris gallopavo | reverse complement strand
GTCAACTGTTTATAGCTCAGATTGAGAAAAAGGAATCTGTTTTTCCAAAAAATAGTTATTATTCCCATTACAGCAATACGACTGTGAGACAATGTGCATTTCTTTCAGCAGCTGTCTATAAAAATAAGGCACGTATTTGGCCCAAGAGCAGAGTTGTTAAAAAAAATTAAATTTTTTTTTTAAATGACATCAAATAAGAATTAACCACTAGATACTCTCTCCAGATATAAGACTTAAAGTAACCAGTGGGTTCTTGATCAGAAATAGACTGAATTTTGTGAAAACACAAATACAGGACACAGAATTCAAGATAAGGTTTTTTTGTCCTCAGTATTAATTTAAATTACATGTGAAGAATCTTAGGCCCCTTTGGTATTTTTACAAAACAGCAGATAGTCACTAATAACTATAATTAAGATCACAAATTCTTCAGATTTCAGTAATTTCTATTTCAGTACATCTACCTTCCATTTTAAACTAAAAATATTGATCCTTTTAAACGAGCGTGAAAGTAGTTTTCACTCTGCTCTGAGGAGCACAAATATGCACTC
>NW_011220200.1:0-423 GCF_000146605.3 Meleagris gallopavo | reverse complement strand
CACTTCTCTGGTGATACTTGAATCTTTTTGACTACTCTCAAAAAAGGGGTAGAAAACCACTGAGCTCCAACACCAGATAAAGGGGACTCTGATTTGTCATATATATATCTCACAATATATTATATATATATATGCATATATATATATATAAATAATTTTTTAAAAAGACCAAGACTACTTTAAAGGTGTTAATTACTACAGTGTGTAGGTATTCATTATAAAACTGTGTAATAACAATTTTTGTCCAGAACATGTCCTGAAATCCTTTCTTGACATGAACTTGCTTTGCTCTAGTGTTTTTTCCTGCTGCCTTGAAAAAGATTGCTTTATTTTGCTCTCGTGCTAGAACTAACTTTGATCTTCTCTTTCTTAAAATACTGTACTACCCCCAAACTTCAAAAATTAAAAACTCGTGAGTCAGAT
>NW_011220199.1:0-462 GCF_000146605.3 Meleagris gallopavo | reverse complement strand
AGATATGGATTTGATGTTAGGAGGAAATCTGTTACTCAGTTGATGGTGAGGCACTGGAACAGTTTGCCTGGAGAGGCTGTGTGTGCCCCACCTCTGGAGCATTCAAGGCCAGGCTGGATTGGAGCCCTGGGCAGTCTGAGTTGGTGGGTGGAAATCCTGCCCAAGGCAGGAAAGAGTTGGAATTAGATTATTTTAATAGTCTCTTCCAACCCAAGCCATTCTATGATTCTGTGATTCAAATTGCAATATGTAGGAAATATTTATAATATTTGTAATATTTTAAAACATTAAAATACTTTAAGACTTCTTAATATTTTAAGCTCTTTAAAATTTCTAAGTATTTTAAGTCTTTTTTTGTATTGTAGATAAATTTCTGTTGACCTCTGTTGATATGCATTTGTCATTTTGTTTGAAATTCTCTAATGTATTCAGTTAAGTCCACTAATGTCTACTTATGCATAC
>NW_011220198.1:0-507 GCF_000146605.3 Meleagris gallopavo | reverse complement strand
GGTTGTGCCTGTACGTAAAGAGAACAGCAGCAGAGCCTCACAGGTGACTGCTGCCAGCTCTCGTTGTAGGCAGGAGCACGTAACTGTGCCAAATCCCTTGTGATGGGTTTGATTTCATTTTTGCCAGAGAAATCCTTGTAGATACAAGGGTTCTGCAGCAGGGTGATGAGCTGAGATGAAGTATATGGGTTTTAGTGGTGCTTTAAGTTGAGTGGAGGAACGTTTGAATGAGGGTTATGTGCTTTCTTTGGGACCGTAAGGTTTTTTTGCGGAGGGAAAGAGCCAGCTTTTCAGGGCTATATGTTAGCCTTTGGCAAGGGCAGACAATGCAATCTGTCAGTAAGCCATTGGAGGTGCTTCAGGTTTGTAAAGTTGTCCTTTTATTTTTTAGGCAGACGTTTGGAGCATGGGTGTACTGCGGTATGCTCTGTTGTGTGGGCTTCTTCCTTTTGATGCTGCCAGTGTGATGGCACTCTGCAGGAGGATAACAGTAGGTATCAGTGGTGC
>NW_011220197.1:0-490 GCF_000146605.3 Meleagris gallopavo | reverse complement strand
CATGAGTCTTTGGTGCTTGCAAACCTACTACGTGCTCAAAACATGGATGTCTGCACACAGAGCTGCCTGCACTTAATGGCTGTTGGTTATTATTGAGAGCTGGGAGCTGCTGGAACAGCTGCCCAGAGAGGCTGTGGATGCCCCGTCCATCCCTGGAGGTGTTCAAGGCCAGGTTGGAGTGGGGCCCTGGCAGCCTGGGCTGCTGTGAGATGTGGAGGTTGGTGGCCCTGCCTGTGATGGGGGGTTGGAACTTCATCATCCTTGAGGTCCCTTCCAATGCAAGCCATTCTATGGATGTGATGCGTCCACATGTACACCTGAACAACCCTCCTACTCCTTCATCCCTCCCATCCACGTGACCCCTAACCTCCTCCTAAATGAGACCCTTCACCTGCACAGTCCCCGGTGCCACCAGGTGCCAGCCCCAGTCCTTCCTCCTTCCATGGACCATGCTGTTTGGTTACAGCTGAGCTTCCCTCATTTTCAGAGC
>NW_011220196.1:0-324 GCF_000146605.3 Meleagris gallopavo | reverse complement strand
ATTTCTTTTATTCCTCATTTTCGATTTCTGAAGCACAGTGAGGTAATTTTTTCCCTGGATAAAGATGTACAACCAGTGCCTGGCCGGTAGGTGAGTCTTTTACTCGTTTGCTCATCAGCTGCCAGTTTGTGGTATAAGTAAGAGGGACAAAGGCTGTAAGAATATGAAGTGCTCAAGCAGAAAGCATTACAGGACCCATCTCCTGAAATTATAGGCTGAGTCCTTTTAAAAACCTTTTTTTTTTTTCAGGGAATGGATGGGTTGTTTACGGGCAATAATTAAGACCATGTCCCTCTCCTAAAATGCTTTTGATGTCAAGGCCAA
>NW_011220195.1:0-440 GCF_000146605.3 Meleagris gallopavo | reverse complement strand
CCCTGAAGTTCCAAGCTGCTAAGAGTTTGAGACTTTTTTTTCTCTCAAAGAGCTGGAAAAAACAACGTCTTGTATTGACATGATAATATTAGTGAAAAATACCCCGATATATATGCTTGAACCATTGAACACTTTCATTTGGGTTAAATGATATCTGTATTTTGAGTAATCTGCCAAGGGTAATGTTTTGCCAATCTGTTTGCTCCCCTTTGGACCAAAATATTTGTAAAATTTATAATTATCTGAGAGAATATTTCTTTTTTTTTTTTTATTCCTGGAGAAGGAATATGAGAAGTTTATTCGTTTATTCTGGACCTTTCCTGTGGAGAAAAGTTGCTGTATCCTTTCTAGGTTCGTCCTTGAGATATCCTTGTAAAAGGAGTGGGTGTTCTAAAATAAATACACTGATACTGCTGGTAGTTGAAAACTTAATAAAGATT
>NW_011220194.1:0-441 GCF_000146605.3 Meleagris gallopavo | reverse complement strand
AAATATTCAAAATGTAATAATGACAAGTAAGTTGCACGTAATGAAGAACTTTTTTGATACTGGTTTGGTTTGATTTCTGTTTTAGAATTGCAACATACCTCTAGGATACTAAACATGGTGTTAAGCACAGAAACACAGTGAACTGAAGGCAATGCCTTTTCTGGATCAGTAGCACAGCAGTACCTTTTCATGATAGTTTTAGTCCTCTGTGTGGCCCCTGTGGTTGTGAAAAATTCTGTACAAAAACAAATTGCATTGGTTTATTGTGATTATGTAAGGGTTTTTTTTGTTTTTGGTCTTTCTCCTTAAATGCAGCAGTAAGAAACTGCCTGTTCTCCTATTTCCTTTTTAGCTTTTTTTGTTTTTTAAATTGATGTAATTTATTGCAGGCAAAATTTCATTGCAGGCAGGCAATGTGTAGAGCTGAAGGGACACACATAA
>NW_011220193.1:0-519 GCF_000146605.3 Meleagris gallopavo | reverse complement strand
ATGACAGAACAAATTAAAAGAGCACCTCGGCTCATTCTGACAGTGGTGTGCTTGGCTACGATGTACTCGTGTTACTGAATATTCAGGGCTCCTCGCTGCTGTCAGTGCTGCTTTGCAGTGGATGCTTGGATAAGCTGCAGCTCCACAGACAGGTCCCAGTGGGTTTAAAACCCCACGGCCCATGCACAGCTGTAGGGCAGAGTCACAGGGTTGGTTGCCTCTGGGAAGCCGGGAGAGCTTTGGGATGCAGCATGTTTCTCCTTGTCAATCAGTTATGGGTATTGTTGGTTTTTTTTTTGTTCTTTGAATCATTGGTGAGTTTTGGAGAGTAAGTGTGGAAACTGGGCTTTTCTGTCTCTGTATGAAGCTGAGGAGTATTTATATTTAACTTCAGGCTGGAAAAGCAAATTTAAGCATCTTTTAGACAAGGTATGCTCTTCCCCTCCCCCCTACTACTAAATGATATGCTTTTAAAATAAATCAGGGTCTGTCCAGACCTGAATAAAATAACCCCTTTTT
>NW_011220192.1:0-317 GCF_000146605.3 Meleagris gallopavo | reverse complement strand
CAGGATAAACAGAAGTTATGAGGAAGTACACAGTGTAGAAGCAGAGAGAACATTGCAGCTTTTGCAGCCTTTCTGACTGTGTAGAGTCTGTACTGCCCTTCATTTTCTTCACAACCTCTCCTTTGCCTTCCACCCCCCTTTTTTTTTCCTTTTTTTTTTTTTTTCTGGGAGCCCATTCATTGACTGAGGGTTGCTACCTGGCTCCTGATATTTGAGGAAACAGTCATCAGCTATAAGTGCTGCATTTCAAGTTTGAATTTATGAAAATAATTGAACTGATCTTTCTACTGATTCTGCACTTTTAATTATTTAATATA
>NW_011220191.1:0-457 GCF_000146605.3 Meleagris gallopavo | reverse complement strand
ATCCACTAGAATGCAAGTTCAATAAAGATAAGAGAAAAAATAATTGGAGAGATATTTATTTATGTTTTCAGGTGATATATTAATCTTAATTTATGAAACACACACACAAAAAAAAAAAAAAAAAGAGGAAAGAGAGTTGAACTTTTTTGTTTTTTGGCACTTTTAGATAAGATCTAAGGTGCATTAAGTCCCAGGTTTTCAGTTTTTCTCAAATAACCAAAGTAAACTTTGCATTTAAAAATCTAGTGCAAAGAACATGAATCTAAAAAAACCCACAACAACAACAACAACAACAAAAAACCCACCTATCTTTGTATCTGAGAACTACTGGATTTTAATTATCCTTAATTATTTGGTAATGGTGTTTGAAGATGCAGATTATTTTACATACTGTTCTGTTTTACATTTTTATGCAGTTAAATGCTTGTTTCTTCTGATATCAAATCTAGAAGAGTAA
>NW_011220190.1:0-503 GCF_000146605.3 Meleagris gallopavo | reverse complement strand
ACACTTGGCTCGTCTAGCTGGGAGCTCCTCCATCACCAACATGCACGCTAAGAACTTAGCCATCGTGTGGGCTCCAAACCTCTTAAGGTAACTTCTGGTTCCGTTCAACACAACGCTTCCATCTGTTCTCCACTTAAGAGAAGCAGTCCTCCCTTTCTCTCCATCAAACGTGCTCTTCTCCTTCTACAGATCACAGCAGAACGAGTCTGCCTGCGCCAGCGGAAGAGCTGCCTGCATGGAACTGCAGACGCAGTCGGCTGTGGTGGAATTTATCATCACCCACACTGACGTCCTCTTCTGCTCCAAATGCAGCTCAGACATGGCAGATGGAGCAGGTGAGTGTCTTCCTGCATGAGCTTTCTCTTGATCTGACACCTTGACCAAATGCAGGCCTTCTCCAAGACCTTTGAACTACGCTTTTACTATCGAGGGGACAGCAGACTCAGCAGTGAGCTGCTCTTCATTATGACTGTGTCCTTTGCCATAAACACACCTCTGACCCC
>NW_011220189.1:0-449 GCF_000146605.3 Meleagris gallopavo | reverse complement strand
GTTCTAGAAGTAAAGACGAAGTCTCCAAGGAAATATTTAATGTCCGTGGGATGCGTGTAATTTTAATAAAAATCTTATAGAAAAGATTCACTGCAATAATTTCTAAACCCTTGCATTTTGGCCTAAGCTTCAGGACCTAATGTCCTTTTTTTTTTTTTTTTGGTGAAAATCTGAGTAATTGTACACATCAGTTCAGTTCAAATGCTGCTGTTTTGTTTTAGAAACTACATTTTACATTTTGCAGATCTCATAAAAGCTATTTAAGTAATGAAGATGCAATTTATATCTTTGTTAGAGACATCTTCTGCTCTGATGCAAGTGTTTACATGCATGAGCTTCTTCTCTATTCCATTAGATGCCAGCAATGGCAAGGCAGAATGTGGCCTCATTTTTACCTAACTCCCTTGGGCCTTCAGGAGCCTTCAGACCTATCACAAATTTTATATACG
>NW_011220188.1:0-306 GCF_000146605.3 Meleagris gallopavo | reverse complement strand
ATTTGGATTCTAACACACTTCTGCGAGGGGCAATTAAAAATTTGTGTATGTTAGCAGTGTCTATACACACTGAAGAAAAGACTGATATCAACTAGAAAACCAAAATGTCCAATTGATGAAGCAAAAACAAAACAAAACAAAACAAAAAACAACAACAAAACCAAACAAAACCAAACAACCCTGTACTGAAAGTGGGAGACAAATACCATAAGTAAGAAGCTCTCTGTCATTACTCAGTGCCAGGGTCCATTGTCTAACTTATCATTTTATGTGCGCAGACACATTTCACTGTAAAGGCAGAAATAT
>NW_011220187.1:0-488 GCF_000146605.3 Meleagris gallopavo | reverse complement strand
ATCCACTCTGCATTCTTGATTTCAACAGGGGGAGAAGGTGGATGCTGAGGGCAAAAGGGTACTGGATTGGAGGGGTTGGAGTGGAGCTTCACAGCAAATTATGCAAACCGTTTTCACAGCTGTAACTGAATAAACTGCATGCAATTTTTCTTCTTTTCCATGAATTTTTTAATTGTGGAATTATTTTGACACTGACATGAAGGTTCAAGGCATTTTTCTCTTACAAATTTTATAAAACTGGACGGAGACGCTTAGACAGAAAGGTGAAACTTTCAGACAGGAAAAAAATAACTCAGAGTATCTTCTAACAGGTTCTAATTTCAAAGTTCCTCTATGCTGCAAGGTTACTGAAATTTACAGCAGGGCAGAAAGTGGCTGCTCTAGAGATACTGTCAGCCTGTAGCACCCGTTTTTCATTCATGCACTGTTCCAAATGTAGGGTGAATACAGTTTTCCTTCAAATCCTTTTTACTATAAAATCCGCTTTT
>NW_011220186.1:0-554 GCF_000146605.3 Meleagris gallopavo | reverse complement strand
CTTTTTGTTTCGTTTTTTTTCTTCCTTTACTATCTCGTTTTAATCTAGCTTTATAAGACGTACATTTTATACAGCATATTCAAGCTAAAAGTATAATTTATGTGCTTGGAATGCAAAAGCTACTATTTCCATCCTTCAAATTCTACTGTTTCCTCTCTAATATCCACATCAAAAGTTTAAAGTTTGTTTGCTGAAGAGCAGAAACCCAGCCACTAAAACAAGGCTGTGTTTATTCAGGGCTATTATCAAGCACTTGATGTCCGCAGAGAACTTTAGTTACAGAAATTATTCCAAATAGTCCTCTCATACTGAAAACAATGACAGAGTTTGCAAAAGAACTCAAACAAAATACAATTTAATTTGTACTGCACTCACCATTAATCTGCATCACAGCACCTGAAGTGAATTGTTGGAGGAGCTTTTGTTGTTTGTGTTTTTATATCATAACATGGTTATTTATTTTGCATAGGACAGCAGCACACTGTAATCTGTCCAGAAAGACATACCAAGATAATTAGAAGAATACTGCAAACTAAAAGGGAGTCCACTGAGTA
>NW_011220185.1:0-493 GCF_000146605.3 Meleagris gallopavo | reverse complement strand
AGGTAAAAAACTTAACTGGCTTTTAGGACCAAGACTGTATGACATATTGAAATATCAGTAACCAGAACCACTGAAAAATGATCATTTTCATCATACATACTAAAAGCATAAAAATCGCACATATTTTTACCCTCTCCAGGCACTCGAGTGCTATGGAGACAAGTACGCACCTAGGCAGACACACCACAGAGTCTCCCCATTTCCTCCGAGTCAACTGCTTGGAGTCTCCCCCAGTTACAGTACTGGAATCTGAGGGAACTTCAAGGTAACTTCTGTGTATGTAGGGATATTTAGTTCTAAGTTTCCTTCCTGTTACCTTTTTTTGGTTCAAATATGCTTTATATTGTATAATCAAACCTATTAGTATTGCCAAAAAGAGATAAATATACCATTCCATCCACCCCAGGTAAGAGGATGTGGAGAGAAAAAAGGCAACACTGCTAGGGACACCAACACTTAACTTGATGCAATCAAATGATAAGTGACCTCACAA
>NW_011220184.1:0-506 GCF_000146605.3 Meleagris gallopavo | reverse complement strand
CAATCTGGAGAAAGTTGTTTCGTTTTACCAGAAAAAAACATTGGGATTCTTTTGTTTCAATTACCTTCTCTTTAGGTTAAAAAAAAATACGGCGAAGTGCTTGTTAATTAAGGTTAGAACAAACAAACTAACTAAAAGGAGAGAGCCTGACAATAGAAACTAAAACCTTTATTTTCTGGTTGAACAAAATGTTTAATTTGACCCACACCATTTTTCACCTGATTTTTCAGTTCTGTCATAAAATCAATTTTCTGCATAGCTCTGTTCTCCCACACTGCCCATGTGATGGCTTGGGTAATCCTTTTCTTCCTTTTGGTTTTTATTTGTTTTCTTTTTCCTTCTTCTATTTCCTTTTTCTTCCCATTTTTCATTATTTTCTTTTCTACTTTTCTTCTTTTTTCTTTCTATCCTTTTTCCTTTTTTTCCCTCTTCTTTTTTCCCCTCCTTTTTTTTCCTCTCCTTTTTTCCTTCCATTTTCTCTTTGAACCTCTTTGAACCGCTCTAAT
>NW_011220183.1:0-520 GCF_000146605.3 Meleagris gallopavo | reverse complement strand
TATGTCTGCTCTTATTCTAACGAAGCACCTGATGGTAAACAAATGGGCTGCATTTGTGGTTATTCTTATGCTGTGACTCAAGAGATGATTAATCTCATAGGACTTTAACGAAAAGTTAAATAGTTCAACCACTGGAGATGCACGAGTCCAGATATTTCTGGCAGAGATTTATATACATTCAAAGGAAGGAAGGAGGAAAGAGTTAAGGAGGGGAAGGGAAGGAAAAAGGAAAAGAGAAAAAGGAAAGGTTTATTACTATTGAAGTATTTTCCATTGTAGCCATTGCTGATGGAGAATAGTGGAAAGACAAAAACTAAGGCCTGTTTAAGACCCTTTAATTCTTGCAGAAGTTTGAAATAGTTTAAAGTAGCCTGTGGTTACACTAGTTGGCACAAAGGGCCAACAGGCCATTAGCCAGATGAAAAATGCTGCAGTGTGACAGATGTTTGACTCCATTTCTGCCTGGAGGCTGGTGTAAAACAGTAACATTAGTTCTTTGCCAGCTGGATAATATTCCTAG
>NW_011220181.1:0-330 GCF_000146605.3 Meleagris gallopavo | reverse complement strand
AGTTTACTGGATGCTTATACAATGCGCACAGCAAAAACAAACAAAGAAACAACAACAAACAAAAAAAATCACAGCACTACAGTAACAGTAACGTGCAGAAGAATGACCTTTATTCTTTGCATTGTCACTGCACAGCAACAGCTGTAAGGAAACCAGCACTACACACAACCTCATTCTTTATTTCTGCTTTCTTTGATCTTCATAGCATTGCATATCTCTCCTTAATTTACAGCTGATATGGAGAATATACATGAATCTTCACATTTCTTCTTAGTAAAGAAATGTGATTTTTTTATTCTATAACCAGCAAACTGTGGTTCGTGTAAGCAT
>NW_011220180.1:0-357 GCF_000146605.3 Meleagris gallopavo | reverse complement strand
TTAGAAGTATCTGTGAAATGCTTGTTTCTTTTATTGATTTACTAACAGCTCATCTGCATTCATCATCACTTTTACAGTGCAAAAGAGGGAAAAAAATACCACTGAAGTATAATAGGAGGAGGAGTTCAGAGAACAGTGCAAAAAAAAGGACTTTCTGAGTATGAAGTGGACTTGATCTCTCTCAGGGATACTCCTCTCAACCCACTTTGTGTCAAGCAACTATCATGGGTGAAGTTCTCAAGTTCTGCAGACAAATGCATCACACTGACATATACAAGCCCTATAGCAACATTCAATTGGTGTACATATATTTGATTTTCCCCCTCAAACCTCCTTAAATAAACTAAGAAGAAGCTC
>NW_011220179.1:0-410 GCF_000146605.3 Meleagris gallopavo | reverse complement strand
TTAAGCAAACCCTAAGCAAGGCATAGCAGCAGCGTGTACTGAATTAGAGGAACCAGGAGGTGGTTTGCTTTTTCAGAGAGGACCAAGACAATAAGACTAGAACAAAAAAAAAAATAGAAAACAAGAAAGAAAACCAACACAAAATAGACCACAAGAGACAACAGCTAGCAAGTGAAACAGCTTTGCGGTGAAACCAGCAGTCCGGGCAACTGGAAAAGTCAATGCATGCTCTTCCTCCACCGTTAACCCGCAGCGCTCAGCCTTGTGACAGGGCTGATGCCACCAGACTCTTGCACAACACCAAAAAGCAATGCCCCAAGCATCATGACCAGAAGGGCTGCTTTCAGTCTGATTTCCAATCTAAGCCCTTCTGGGATCCTATGAATCTTTCTCCTGGGTAAGGAGGAGAG
>NW_011220177.1:0-410 GCF_000146605.3 Meleagris gallopavo | reverse complement strand
TTGGAATGAACCTGATTTGTCACATGCTATTGGAATCACAGAATCACAAATTGTAGGGGCTGGAAGAGACCTCTAGAGATCATAGAGACCAACCCCCCTGCCAAAGCAGGTTCCCTACACCAGGTCGCACAGGTAGGTGTCCAGGCGAGACTTGAATATCTCCAGAGAAGGAGACTCCACAACCCCCCTGGGCAGCCTGTTCCAGTGCTCCGTCACCCTCACCGTGAAGAAGTTCTTACGCGCATTCATGCGAAACTTCCTGTGCTGCAGCTTATGTCCGTTTCCCCTCGTCTCCACGTACCACTGAAAAGAGACTGGCCTCACCACTATGGCCGCCACACCTCAGATATTTATAAACCTGGATCAGGTCCCCTCTGTCTTCTTTTCTCAAGGCTAAACAGACCCAGTTC
>NW_011220176.1:0-491 GCF_000146605.3 Meleagris gallopavo | reverse complement strand
CCAATATATACACTGCTTTCATTGTGAAGTGCAGGATGTGAGTGCAGGGCCCTGGGTCAGTGTCAGTAGTGCTGTTTGGTGAGGCTAAAAGTCAACGTTGCATCCTGTAGAGTTGATGTGTTTTAAGAAGAAAGAAGAAAAAAAAAAAGGGACAGGCTTGTAAGAAATAGGATTTTATTAATGTAAACTAGTTTATGTAGAAACAGTGCAAAACTTTCCAAGTGCCAGTGCAAAATAACCATGTGCTAATAAAGGTGGGGAATCAAAGAACAGGTGGAAGGGCTGAATGTTTGGGGCATTCTTGTTTCTGATGTGATTTCTCTTTATGTACCTTCAAGGAAGAAAAAAAAATAAATACAATAAAGGACAAGTAATAAAAAAGAGCATTGGGATTTACAAAGTGCTTCTGAGGAGAAAAAGGAAAACAAAGAGAGTAATTTTTTTTTAGAGCTGTCTGTCATTGTTGACACAAAGATCCAAATCTTGATTTA
>NW_011220175.1:0-457 GCF_000146605.3 Meleagris gallopavo | reverse complement strand
ATAGTATAGCAGGAGGAGTGTCTGTGTGAATGGCCTTGTCATTATCTTCTGTATTCTGAACAGGACTCCATGCCCAGGAACTGCAGATGCCCAACAGCAGCTCCATCAGCGAGTTCCTCCTGCTGGCGTTGGCAGACACGCGGCAGCTGCAGCTCCTGCACTTCTGGCTCTTGCTGGGCATCTACCTGGCTGCCCTCCTGGGCAACGGCCTCATCAGCACAGCCGTAGCCTGCCACCACCGCCTGCACAGCCCCATGTACTTCTTCCTGCTCAACCTCGCCCTCCTCGACCTGGGCTGCATCTCCACCACTCTCCCCAAAGCCATGGCCAATGCCCTCTGGGACACCAGGGACATCTCCTATGCAGGATGTGCTGCCCAGACCTTCCTGTTTGTCTTCTGATATCAGCAGAATATTCCATTCTCACCATCATGTCCTATGACCGCTATGTTGCCATT
>NW_011220174.1:0-448 GCF_000146605.3 Meleagris gallopavo | reverse complement strand
TAGTATATATATATATATATATATATATATATATATATATATATCCAGGAGCTTGGCTAATATAACTTATATTGGATGAAATGAGAGAAAGTCACTCACCCTGTCCTGGGCTCACAAGATGAACTCCTGATGGAGCAGATCTCCAGAGAGATCCTTCCCCACTGGCAGTCAGCTCTTAAATGGGTCTAGGAGAGGTGGAGCCAGGCTCCACCCCTTCCTGCAGCACAGGTGAATTGCCTTCACTGTGCTCCTGTGGCTAACTCATTGCTTGCCTCAGGTGATCAATCAAAGGTTCAGGCCGTGATTCAGCAGCCCCATACAATCTGTAATGTATTTTACGTAGCCAGAGCTTCTCCTCTATCATATCTTTAAAAAAGAAAAATATTTGCATAAGTTTGAAATGAGAATCAGGAAGGTATTATCAGTCTAAAGTAACATGAAAGGACAG
>NW_011220173.1:0-498 GCF_000146605.3 Meleagris gallopavo | reverse complement strand
TGCGTTAAGCTTGTAACTATTTTTTTAGTTTTTTTTCTTTTTAGTTTTTTTTTCCTTTCAAATATTTGGGATATTCGATTACAAACAAATAAAAGCAATATCCTTTATAGTACCTTTACTAAACTTAATGAAAGTGATTCTGTTTCACTCTACAACTGCTACTACTTTACTGTAGTACAGAAAAAGGGCAGAAATTATTTAATGATTCCATGTTCTTTCTAGAATACTAGATGTAATAAAACTAAGAAAGAAGCAAGGTTCCTAGAAGGGAAATAACATAACTCTTGAAATGGAACCTAAAGATCTTTAGTGAACATATTATTCACATATTCTCCAGATAGTGAATTGGAAGAGTAAGCCACATTACAGTGGACTTTCTTTGCTTTATGGAAACCTTTCTATAGCTAAAGATAACTTCAACAAAAGAGTTCTACTCCCCAGTCTTTACTTCAGTTCAGGATTGCTCCTGACCTAGATGCAGCACCCGGCATTTGGCCT
>NW_011220172.1:0-368 GCF_000146605.3 Meleagris gallopavo | reverse complement strand
GATGTCCGATCTTCTCCAGGCATTCCCCGTATCATGTAGTGAATTTGTTCTTTTTTTAAATTGGCAGAATACTGTTGCAATGTGTGACATATATTCTCAATGTTGGCTATACATATATACATACATATTACTTTAACTTATAGAACTCTAATAAAGTAGTAAGGCCCCTGAAACGAACTATAAAACAAAAACCCCAAACGGTAAAGACCATGAAGTTAACAAAATTCTTATTTTGTTCTGATGCAGAAACAACACTCAATTCTCACAGATGGAACTCCTGGACTGTTGTGACCCTGAAAAGCATCAGTGCAAAAGGCTTTATAATAGCTTTCTTTTGTGGCCACATCTAACAGATATTAGATGGGTCC
>NW_011220171.1:0-480 GCF_000146605.3 Meleagris gallopavo | reverse complement strand
CCCTTCTTTGCCAGCTTCGTTTGTCCATGGGATGTGCTTGTCTATTAGAAAACTGATCTCAAACAGCTGAAAGTGTAACCTGATGCTAGCTCTGCCTGTGGTCAGCGTTACTGGGGTCATTGTTTATTTTCCAAGGGATTTGGAGGGTGTATTCTGTGGCTCTAGCAGTAGTTCAGCAGTTAAGCTGGTCTTTTTAGGGGTGGAGTTGTGTGGGACTTACTTTTTTTTTTTCTTTCTGTAGGTGTTCACAGGCAGGCCTGTTCTATCTACAAGTGAACTGTACTTCGTACAGCCTTGGCTGACCTCACTTTCAAAGCCACAGTAAATCTGGCAGGGTCCTGCATTATGGGAAGGCTTGCTGGAAGTCTCCTAGGTTGTCCTGAGTGCCTTAAGCTTGCTTTCTACAGACTGTCAACTTGATGCTAGAACTTTCAACTCCCATTTTTGCAGAAAGAGGCTACTACATTTGAGCCCAATGAT
>NW_011220170.1:0-432 GCF_000146605.3 Meleagris gallopavo | reverse complement strand
ATGTTGGCTTGAATGTGAATTTAATGTGAATGAAGTTGATGCCTCCAAGCCTCTCTATGTTGGAGATGGTTGAATAGTGCCCTTAATATAGTGCTCTGAGTTTTGGTTAGCCACAAAGTTGGACTTGATGATTTTTGTAGGTTCTTTCCAGTTAAACTATTGTAGTCTTTTTTAACATCTCTGACTTTTGAGGTTTATTTTTTTCCTGTTAGGCAGTTATCTATCTCTTCTCTTTCAGATATGGTGATATGAGAGTGATGATGGCATATGAGCTCTTCAGCATGTGGCAGAACCTAGGTATGACTCTTCATTCTCTGTCCTAATAATTGAAGCTGAGGTAACTCCTGAGCCGTTAGAATTTTGATTATTTTTTTTTAGCATCGCACAGTACTTTCTCTTAGCATCTGTAAAACCAGGAAGGATTTCTCTTCT
>NW_011220169.1:0-564 GCF_000146605.3 Meleagris gallopavo | reverse complement strand
TATGTTGGTTTATTTCTGTTTGTTCTTCTTCTTTTTTCTCCTCTAAAAGCTGCGTGAATAAGTGGAATTTAGGAAAGAGCACAATGAAAAGTGCAACCATAGGCACAGGCAAGTAGTCACAAGGACTGAGAACATTGCCTGCCTCTCAAGGTACGTTGCTTCTCTTGGAATGAAAAAGAGTTGAAGAGAAGACTCAGATATGTTTATTCCACTGGAAGATCATTCTTTTGATCTTCATGGAGGTGTGTGAATTTAGGAGGGAGAAGAAAGACAGGTAATTTCTAGTTGTTGTTGTTGTTGTTGTTTTTACTGAAGCAGAGCCCCGGGCCTTTTTCCTCTACCCTTTCCCCTTCCTTTTTTTTATTTATTATCACCAGACATTTAATTTCTCTGAAATACTGCAGCCTTGATGCAGGCTTAAAGCATTCAAGCACAGTAGTGTACACACCTTCAGACCGTGGGGCAACTGATAAAGGGATGCCAGTATATGAGCCATAGGAATTAGCTCTTTGAAGTGTAGCTTGAGAGTTAATGGCACATCACTCATCTTAGGAAACAGCCTTT
>NW_011220168.1:0-500 GCF_000146605.3 Meleagris gallopavo | reverse complement strand
AACTCAGAATTGTGCTATTTGTTAGCTTGAATGAATGGAACACAATTGGCCTTTTCCGCCAGAGTGTTGTGCAACTCCTGCCAGACTTGGCCTTCAACCTGGGCCCAGCGGTTGTGTTGAGACCCACAATTTCCTTCCATGGTTTTATCTATGCTGTCATTGTGGAGAAGAAAAATGCTCTGGTTCCCAGCATATTCAGGGGTAGAGGAGTGTGTAATAGACTATTAGATTATGTACGGATGACAACATGAACTTTTGTAAATTCAGCCTTATAAGTGATGTAATCAAATTACAGGGGCAAGCAAACAGTGGACAAGTTCATACAGAGGTGGCTTAGTTGAAATACAGTTCTATTTCCTGATAAGAAGCATCTTGTCTGTGCTCTGAGAACATGCACATGGTGGTGCACGTGGTATTTTTCAGCCTTTTTTCTTTTTTCTTTTTTTTACTTCCCCATCATTTCTAGGTGCTGCTTTCAGCTTTAATCTGTGCAATATGGA
>NW_011220167.1:0-395 GCF_000146605.3 Meleagris gallopavo | reverse complement strand
ATGGCATGTAGAATTTCCAGGATTACCACTAGATTGGCTGCCTTATTTTTTAAGAAAGAATTTAGTTGCAGCCTTCCAAGCAGCACTACTCAAAGTAATGTCTCCACATAACAAGCAGCTTTTTGCATAGTCTGTAGCAAGAAACGTCTTTCTGGTAAGTACAGTAACTTTTATTTTCTTTTCTTTTTTCAGTGCATGATAGCATATTTCTTCTTGAAATGTTCTTTATTTCCAGCATTTCAGTCAAACAAGTTCATTAATTTAGTTAGTAACACAGCGCCTGTTAGTTGCTTTCTTCACACAGTTCCCCACAGTCTCACCTGGAACTCCCCAGCTTCATCTGGCTGGAAAATCAGAATCCCTGTGATTGCAAGCCACAGACAGAGGTGAGAGTT
>NW_011220166.1:0-411 GCF_000146605.3 Meleagris gallopavo | reverse complement strand
TTTGTTTCTCCATCTCACGATGGATGTCTTGATAAGCTGCAAGCAAGGAACTTGAAAGACTTCCTCTGGACGTGGAGTAGGAGTCTGACAGCTTTCTGCACTTCACGTGACGTGCTGAAAGAGCAAAGGTCCTTTACTGCCATCGCCTGGAGTAAATGAAACCAGCAAAGGAACTTCCTCTACAAGCAATCCACGCAGAACTCACTAAGTTGCACGCTGTGATGCGGACCAAATGACAGGAGAGGATAATTAAGGCTGGAAAAGAACACTAACGGAGATCTAGTCCAACTCAGCACCACCACGTCCAGTAAACCACGTTCCTCAGTACCACATCTACCTGCTTCTTCAACACCTCCAGGAATGCTGGTGACTCCAGCACTTCCCTGGGCAGTCTGTTCCTGTGCCTCACCA
>NW_011220165.1:0-553 GCF_000146605.3 Meleagris gallopavo | reverse complement strand
TGCTTTCCCATGAGCATATGTAAAAATAGATATTGCTAATCTAGAAATGACGCAAGATGAATTAGGTTTTGCCAAGTTTGCTCTTTTTTTTTTTTGAGTTGAAAAGAGATTGGGTATGAAATCCTCATGCATATCCTCTTGCTATCATCTATAGAAGACAGTAAATCAACAAATTGGCTAGTAGTGTTTTTTTTGTTGTTGTTTTGGTTTATGCCAATGGACCATTCCTTTCTGGTCCTGTTTTCAAGAACCTTTCAGAGCAGACTTCAGACTATATGAGTTTTAGTTACCTTAATTCCTACCATCTTGCCTCTCCAGGTCTTTGCAATTTTTCCCCTTCATACGTTTTGAAGCAAAATGCAAGTTTTAACATTCTTCTGAATTAGTATCAGAACTGAAAGTACTTCACTGTCACTCTGTACTATGTCTGTGCTACTTGGATTTCTTCCTGATCTGACTTACCATATCGGTTCAAACATGATAGTAGATGAGTTAAAGTTAAAAAAAAGCTGTACGTCTTCTTTACATTTAAAGAGGACAAGGAATGTTTCTA
>NW_011220164.1:0-460 GCF_000146605.3 Meleagris gallopavo | reverse complement strand
GTTTTTAAACCCAAGTCTCTAGGGAAAGAAATAAATACTTATATATGTCCACTATATTATGAAAACTACTGTACTTGAATAAGACAGTCATGAATGTTTTTTAGATTTAAGAAAATAATTTTGAAATAAAATATATCCATGCATACATGATTAATGTGGCTTCTCTGTTCTCTTCTGCTCAAATTATTTATATTCCTAGTGAGAGGGAAAAATTCATTCCATCTAAAGAAGTAGCCTCTTTTATGAAATTAAAAAAAAAAGACTTTTTTTTTTTTTTTAAAACAGAAAAAGGGGAGTTAAAAAGCTTTCCTTTCAGTTTTATTTTCTGACATCAAAATAATATGGTGCAACTTTGAATGTGATCTTCTCTCTTTGCTTTCTACCATGACTAATTTCCTTAGTGGATTTCAGTAGCACTTACAGGCACCAGTTAGGCATTCAAAAATATATACCATAAGAA
>NW_011220163.1:0-492 GCF_000146605.3 Meleagris gallopavo | reverse complement strand
AGCAGGTCGAGGGAGGTGATCCTCCCCCTCTACTCTGCCCTGGTAAGGCCTCATCTGGAGTACTGTGTCCAGTTCTGGGCTCCCAGTACAAAAAGACAGGGATCTCTTGGAAAGAGTCCAGCGGAGGGCCACAAAGATGGTGAAGGACCTGGAGCATCTCCCCCTATGAAGAAAGGCTAAGTGAACTGGGTCTGTTTAGCCTTGAGAAAGAAGACTGAGAGGGGACCTGATCCAGGTTTATAAATATCTGAGGTGTGGCGGCCATAGCGGTGAGGCCAGTCTCTTTTCAGTGGTACGTGGAGACAGGACGAGGGGAAACGGACATAAGCTGCAGCATAGGAAGTTTCGCATGAATGTGCGTAAGAACTTCTTCACGGTGAGGGTGACGGAGCACTGGAACAGGCTGCCCAGGGAGGTTGTGGAGTCTCCTTCTGTGGAGATATTCAAGTCTCGCCTGGACGCCTACCTGTGCGACCTGGTGTAGGGAACCTG
>NW_011220162.1:0-476 GCF_000146605.3 Meleagris gallopavo | reverse complement strand
CTGATACAAGCCAGGATGCCGCTGGCTTTTCCTGGCTGTCTGGGCACACTGCGGGCACATGTTCAGGTGGCTGTTGACTAATGCCCCCAGATCTTTTTTCCACCACGTACGCCATCCACTCTGCCCCAAGCCTGTAGCGCTGCATGGGGTTGTTGTGACTCAAGTGCACTTGAATCTTGCTGAGCCTCATACAGCTGGCCTCAGCCCACCGATCCAGCATCATCTGAAAACTTACTGAGGGTGCATGCAATCATCCAGGACACCAGTAAAGGTATGAAACAAGACCGGCGCCAGTACTGACACCTGGGGATCGCCGCTAGAGAAATCTTCAGTCTGAACAGCTACACCATTGGAAAGACAGAATGGGTCCTGCTAAGGCAGATCCTTCTCACTGGCTCAGGCAAGGCTCTTAGCAAGACCACGATCCGTGTGGAAATCCTCATGGAATCACAGAATCCTTGGAGTTGGAAGGGACC
>NW_011220161.1:0-424 GCF_000146605.3 Meleagris gallopavo | reverse complement strand
ATTTTTAATAGAGAGAGAGCATAGGATGACATAGCCTACTGTAAGTTTAGGCAAGGCTTACATAACAGGTAATTAATTATAAATCAAAGCCATTGCCTTAACTGATGAAATTTGATGTATGTTTTGTAGGAGACATGGATTAGCAGGAGTGGAACCAGCTCCATACATTTATGTAACTAGACAGGTACAGGATGAGCACTAAGTGGTGTTTCCTAATCATTGCAGTCACCAAAATGGAAACTTTACAGATTCCCTCAAGTAAATGTGTAAGTGAAAGAAGTGCCCTCCAAGAGCTTTGTTACTCCTGTAACAAAAAAATCACACTCAAAGCTTAAAAAGAGTTTCCCTTTTTTTTCTTTCTTCTTCTTTTTTTTTTTCCCACAGACAAGAATAATCACCAGCATCTCTTGTCAGCTCAGTTTTG
>NW_011220160.1:0-348 GCF_000146605.3 Meleagris gallopavo | reverse complement strand
TTTTGAGAGTAGTTGTCCTACAAAGCTACATTTAAGCTAAGGACTGTTCTGAGCAAACCAAAAATAAGTACCCAAAACAAAATAGTTGCACAGTAAAATAAGTTATGAATTAATAATAGACTTTATAGAAATTTTAGTTTTTTAAAGTTTGTTTAAATGCAGTGTGCATAAAAACTGACATTGCACATCCAACTCCTAGCCTCTCACATTCAACTAAAATAAAGCTTTCTTCTTTCCTGTTCTTCATCTTTCCTGTAGCGATTTGTATTAGAATTAAGCAGCATCATAGTAACTATGAGCCAGGGACAGCTCAGATATCACGTCTGTATGTGTAAATTTGTATATGTC
>NW_011220159.1:0-353 GCF_000146605.3 Meleagris gallopavo | reverse complement strand
CAGATATATCTATGGATGTTCAGTAAGGTGTTAATAGGAGATCCTGAACATCTTCTAATATACCTTCTGGATGCTTTGATATGCTTTAAAAAAAAAAAAAAGAAAAGAAATGATTTGACACTTATTCATTATAATCCATAGGACAACTCTGTCTTTCTGTTTGCTAAGTATTTTATCCTTGCAGGGCCCCTAGCCTGAGCTCCATGCACATGGTAATACAACTCTGATTTGCAGCCTCTTACCCCAGGGCTTGCATCAGGAACTCCTTACAACACAGTTTCTCAGACACTGAGATATTTTCAGTGACTGGAGCCAGTTGGACTCACACCTCCAGTTGCAGGAGCCCATAGTAA
>NW_011220158.1:0-500 GCF_000146605.3 Meleagris gallopavo | reverse complement strand
AAAAAACAGACTAGACATGCCTAGATGGGCTGGCAAATACCTATCGAACCTGATACTTCCAGCAGGAAATAAAATCTTCCCCCTGCTCTGCTGATCCTACCTGTGAGAACAGATAGGCTTTGTGATAGGGTTGGCAGGGAAGAAACCCAGGCTCTGTGAGGGCAGATAACAGGTGCTGCCCAGCACACGTTGTGATGCCAGAGCCTGTGGTAATCACACCACATGGTTCTGGTGCCTCTGCTCTGCATCCTCACTGCTGTCATCACCTGAGCTGGGCTTCAAGGGGGCTGGGTGTGGTCCTGACAAAATGCAATGCAAGAAAAGGGGAGGCAGAGAAATAAAATAACTAAAAAATAGAACAATGAAAATAAATAAAAACAACAGAAAATAAAAATATGAAGGTATAAAGTAATAGAATGTAAAATAAAGTAATATAACAATGTAAAATGATAGAAAGTGATATAAAATTATGTAAAGTGATATAAAATGATATACCAAAA
>NW_011220157.1:0-334 GCF_000146605.3 Meleagris gallopavo | reverse complement strand
CCATAGCAACACAGAGAACAAAGGTGATAACAAATAATGAAAAGTGCTTTAAAAAAAAAAAAGTCATTAAAGTAATAGGTATAAATTCTGTAAACAGGAAATGCTTTTCTGCCCCCCCCCTTTTTTTTATTTTAAGTAGTTACATTTCCTCTTTCAAGTATTTGTAAAAGTTGCAATCACGGCTGTAGTTTATTTTAATCAAGTGGCTGACATAACTGAAAACAAGCAAATGCCTTTGACCAGCTTTCTGCACTTGTATCATCAAGAGAAAGCCATCAAACAACCACCAAAAAGCAGGAGCTCATAAAACATTATCTTCCCTCAAGCTAGAGTG
>NW_011220156.1:0-703 GCF_000146605.3 Meleagris gallopavo | reverse complement strand
GGCAGGGCTGTGCGTGCCCCCGTGTGTGCTTGGTGAGCTGCGTTCTGAGAGACCCCCTGTACTCAGGCGGAATGTGGCCCGGCCTTTCAGAGGCACGGGGCTGCGAGATGCGGGTTGGCTTGCGCCCTCCTTGGAATCAGGGCTGGGATCCCGACCGCGGCATTTGGCCGTGTCGCCCCGCTGCCCGGCTGCTGAGAGTCGCTCCGCCGCTGGGGGGAAACCGAGCTCTGTGGCTCCAGGGGTGTTGTCCACCCGCCTGTAATCAGGGTCTGGGTGCGCGAGCGTTTGTGCTCAGCTGGCAGCCTGTGTGGGGTGACCGCCCCGTTAGCGGGGTGCGGGTCAAGGTGCCCCCTGACTGGGAGAGAAGGAGCCTCCCTCGGCCGGTAGGGATGGGGGCTGCCCTGTAAGCCGGGGAGCAAGAGTGCCCCAGAGTCCCAGGCC
This sequence comes from Meleagris gallopavo, assembly GCF_000146605.3. Lineage (NCBI taxonomy): Eukaryota > Metazoa > Chordata > Aves > Galliformes > Phasianidae > Meleagris > Meleagris gallopavo. The sequence goes on along the minus strand of NW_011220156.1, from coordinate 262 downwards.
CTTTGCGATGGATGCAGTGGCTGGGGGTCCCCTGTAATCAGGGAAGCTGACTCTTTGGCTGCTGCTTGTTGTGTGCCCAGCTCCATTTGCCCAGTCTGCCCGCCTCTGTGATCCCCCGCAGCACCGGCTGGAAGCGCGCCGTGCGTCAGTGAGGTGAGAAAAGCTGCTCAAAGTAGTTTTTGCTGGGATGAACTGGGGAGGGGGGATGCAAGGCCTTCCTTCAGCTGGGTGGTGGTGTGCCGAGTTCCTTTGCGCTGTTGGG
>NW_011220155.1:0-449 GCF_000146605.3 Meleagris gallopavo | reverse complement strand
ACTTGTTGTTTTTCCTTCTTAGTGTTTTTTGTTTGTTTTGTTCTTGTTTTTTTTGTTTGTTTGTTTGTTGTTTTTTTTTAATTCTGATGATCCTACTAAAATAATTACTGAGAATTTTAATTCCCGTGGGTTCTGTGACTATGTGTAATAGGATTCTCTCAGAGCCCAGAGCCTGAAATGCTGTGCCCGATGCCAGCCATCTGGAGAAGGGAAGAAAGAGGCTGGTGTGCACCGTGCTGTAACACTAGCCAGCACCAGATTACTCAGTTACAGCCAGGTTTTGTGCGTGGACGGGCAGGAGAGCTGAGCAGACGTGTTCAAAGTGTTCCTCTGTTCTCTGTAAAATTAGGATAGCGCTTTCTTTTCATCCAAGAGTGTTTTGAAGACGCAGAACTGACAGCTTTTCAGGCAGACGGGGTCTGCAGTAATTCAGTCCAGCTACAGTACAT
>NW_011220154.1:0-586 GCF_000146605.3 Meleagris gallopavo | reverse complement strand
TACATACCCCTGCAGGTGTATGTCAACCCATTCTCCGTCAATCTGTATAACGCATCCAAGTGATCTTTAGATTATTGATATCCTTCTTTAGATCACTGGAGTACTCAAAATAATCCATCTTATTTTCTGGCAAGCCAGGTGTTATTCTGGATCTTCATACTTTTACTGTTTGCCTCCAGGTATTTTTTTATTTTTTTATTTTATTTTTTTTTAAGTAATTCAAATACAGCTTTTTTAAGGGGAAATAATGACTAAGCCTAGTCTTTCTTGCCTGAAGAACTTCAACAACAATTTTTAGTCTACAAGAATGTTTCTGTATGAGACATAGATTTTGGATGCCCTGGGTCTAAATTGAAAAGGCTAAGTGATGTTGATTTAATACTTTTCTGCACAAATCATAGTGCCCACATGTACTTACTTTGAGCTTTTTAGTAATAGCATTTGTTTCTTTCCCAAAGTCTATAATTTAGAAGCTCTCTCTGATTGGGGTTTCTGTCCATGATAAATTTTATCAAGCTCACTGTTTGTTATCAGCTCTAGAATCTATAGAGGTTGTGACCTATTACAGTTTGATTCCTATGCATAC
>NW_011220153.1:0-422 GCF_000146605.3 Meleagris gallopavo | reverse complement strand
ATGTGACAAGATTTTCACTGACTACTAGAGTTATGGCTGCTGAAACATCACCTGTATTACTATATTACAGTTTCTGATTTCTGTAGCTGGCAAAATACCAAAGCAGATAGATTCTTAGAGCCAGTCCTATTATAAAAGATTCCTATGTATGATAAAAATGAATAGTAACTCAACTCGGTTCTTCAGTATGTGGTATTTTTTTTTTTTGTAAAAATAGTCCATTTTCTATGTGCAGAATGGTATGTAATTTCATACACTGATTCTTCATTTTCTCTCTGCCCTAGTGATCAGTAAAGTAATTATATACAGTATGTGCACTTTTACTGCATTAAGATCAGAGCACAGGCATGCTTACTGCTAATAATGGATTTTATTCAGTTTTGTGGGTTTTTTCTGCACAAAAGTTGCATAACTGCATGGAA
>NW_011220152.1:0-443 GCF_000146605.3 Meleagris gallopavo | reverse complement strand
AATACACGATTCTGTAATTTACTGTTTCACAACTGACAATTAATGAATCACATTGTCATTTCTCTAAAAGGAGAAAACATGCAACATAGATGGACTCTGTTATGGTGAGGGTGACACGAATCCAACCAGCCCTTGCTTACTCTGCAGACCTGACACATCAAGGTTAACTTGGTCAGTTGTTGAAAGTAAGTTCTAAATAGTTCTGATTGTCGTCTCTTTGTATTTTTATTTTTTTTTAAGTAGCAAAAAGTTTAGGTTCTACTGAGTTTCAAAATGAATAGATATACCAAAGTTTTGAGCTTAGGTAAGCGTTTCAGCTAAAGCTCAGTGGGTACTATTTTAGTTTGTAATCTGATCTTGTTTTCATCTTGCATTTTCCTTATTTCTGAAAAGGATGTTTCTAGACTTGTTTTTTCCCCTGTTCACAGTAACTAACAAGAAAC
>NW_011220151.1:0-501 GCF_000146605.3 Meleagris gallopavo | reverse complement strand
TTTTATATATATGAATATTTTATATTCACCAATAATTTGAGTTTAACCAATATGAAATCTCTAGTTTTAGCACTTGTTTTGCAATGACCTCAGCAATGTCTTGAGTTTGGAGGTTAAATTAATAATCAGCGTTCAAATGCATCGTGTAAAAAACACTGCTAGCTTGAAAACCATAGACCAGACCTAAAAGAAACAAAGAAAAACCCCTACTTACAATTGAAGAAATTGAAGAAGCTGTAACCTAAAGACATTTGCCCAACTTGGTATCTGGCTGCTTCGCATCTAGAAAATTATCTTGATGTGGCTCTGACACATTACAAAAGCTGCTGCAAAAGTCATTTTGGGGGCTAAGGAAATTAAAGCAATTTGGTTACATTATCTCTTTGTTCCTTCTGTAAAACTGAGTAATAAGAGTGACTTGATTTTAGAATCACTTTGGAACTCTATGAATTAGGACACAACGTGAAGGGAGCAGTTGTAAAAATCACTGTTACTGTGTGT
>NW_011220150.1:0-433 GCF_000146605.3 Meleagris gallopavo | reverse complement strand
AATGAGTAATCATGTGGCTTGAAGTTTGTCACATTTTCTTACCTTGCCATCTTTGTCAAAATTAGAAACAACTATTTCCATAAAGAATCCTTATTCTTTTTTCCTTCATATAAGTAGAATTGCAAATAGGATAACTTTGATCTGTTTCTTTAAAACAAAATACTATTTAATATGCGAACAGTAAAAAATGTATTAAAAAAATTAGAACTGTTACTCAGATTCTACTACTGGTAAATAATAGACAATCAAATATGTAACAGATGGAACTTCTATTACATTGAAAACAACATCCATACACTGAAAAGAACTATAATATCTAGAAATCCAAAGATGCAAGAATCAATTTATGTATAAATCATCTACTAGATGAAAACCAGACAGTAGATAGGCAGACTTTCATATAATTTTTTGCACGCACTCAAAATATCTTTTG
>NW_011220149.1:0-543 GCF_000146605.3 Meleagris gallopavo | reverse complement strand
ATGTAGATTCTGTTCTATTCTATATTCTATTCTGTTTTAGTGTTAGATTGAGATTCTTTCTTGCTGTTCTGTTTTTATTGTTTTTGTTTTTTTTTTAAATTCTGAAAGCTGACAGCTGAAATACAGCATCCTGCTACTAAAAAGGACTGGATTTAGAACAACTAACATTTTGTTCACTGTGAAGTTTCTTTTCCTTGCATCCAAACTCCTTGTTGACTCTAATGATTTAGGGTAATTGATGTGGTTTTGGGTGTTGAAACAGCTTGTCAAAATTAATAAGATATTTAGGTTGTGTTCATGCATTCTCATGCTTTGTAAATGTCTGGTGACCATAAAGTCAACTGTAATTATTTTAAAACTTCTGTATGTGGAATAGCAGCAATAGACATTGACAAACAATTGTGACTACTATTGTAGTATGAACCTCCTTGCCATAAGTGTTTTGTTTTTACCCAATAAAAAGACGTAGAGCTACAACCACAGATAAAATACAATTTCAGTGAATCTCATATTTTCACCTAAAGAAATGCATATTTATTTACT
>NW_011220148.1:0-507 GCF_000146605.3 Meleagris gallopavo | reverse complement strand
CATCATATCACAGAATGGGCCTGGGTTGGAAGGGACCTCAAGGATGACGAAGCTCCAACCCCCCCTCGTGCCATGCAGGGCCACCAACCTCCACCATCTCACAGCAGCCCAGGCTGCCCAGGGCCCCATCCAACCTGGCCTTGAACACCTCCAGGGATGGACGGGGATCCACAGCCTCTCTGGGCAGCTGTTCCAGCACCTCCCCACTCTCACAGCAAACAACTTAATTTTTTCTTATGGGAAGGGTTAGAATCATAAGCAGAAATGGATAATGCAGGATAACCCTGCACACTGCAGGTGGAATATTGTCCATAAAGACATTACATCAAAGAGAAAATTTCCACCTAACAATTCCATTCACTGACATTGCTGTCAGTTCATTAATGATAATCCCTTCATATGAAGATACGACATCGCTTTGGATGTCACAAAACTAAAGGTCTGCTGCCGCCTGGGCCATAAATATCTAAACAAACAAAACAAAACAAACCAAAACCAAACAACAAA
>NW_011220147.1:0-426 GCF_000146605.3 Meleagris gallopavo | reverse complement strand
GAAATGCAAATTGATCCCTGTTCCCCCAATTAATAATCACAACAATTCAAAGAGGATCTGGAAGAATATTATAGTCTTCTTTTTTTTTTGTAACAAAATGACTAATGAAATTACATTAAACTAAGCACGATGGATACCAGTTTGACACCTACAATAGCATATTTCCATTCCTTTTTGTGCCAGATATCAGTGTTCTTTGCTCAAATATTGATGCTTTCTTGTAACAGAAAATAAAGAGTGAGGAATTCGGCCCCAAATACATATAGAGAATCTGTGCAAAATTAAAGGTTTTAATTCTGTATGCCCTCCCGGATCTTGCCAATGTTGTTTGTTAAAGAAAAGTACTACTAATAAAAAGAATCATTATAAAGTAAGGGTGTACGGAATTGAGGTTTCATGTCAGGTTTATTTCTTGAGCTAAGTTAG
>NW_011220146.1:0-520 GCF_000146605.3 Meleagris gallopavo | reverse complement strand
GGACAGGACAATTTAAAAAAAGAAAGACAAGAAAACCAATAAAAAAAAAAACTAAAAAACTTACCAGAGTTCTTACAAACCATGTTATCATAATTCCTTAATTGACAGCAATTACCTTGCTTGAAAATTCTGACACATTAATATGACATGTTAAGGAAATAACCAAGTTTTGATAACTGATTTTGTTGTCAGCTTCGTAGGACAATTGATTGTACTTATAGTTAATTGCTCCCGTCATGTATCCATCCTTGATAAATTTACACTTCCTCACATGCACAGTATTTATGAAAGGGATTATGTGATTTGATTTGACTGCCTACAGTTCCAATGGCTGGATTTTATAACCCATTCACTACAACAAGAAGTTGTGCTTTTAAATGCATATACTAAGTGCAAAATACTTTTGAGCATGCATTAAAACTCCAGGTGAAATAAAACTTACTTGTAAATCCAAAGAATACTACACCTGAGGCCTCAAAAGCATGCAGACAGTATTTTCATACCAATCAAGGGAGTAAAA
>NW_011220145.1:0-473 GCF_000146605.3 Meleagris gallopavo | reverse complement strand
TCTACAGTTGCAAGGTGAAAAGTAACTGGGGCTGAGCACTGGCTCTTTGGGTGCAATACAGGCTGTGGCTTGGTAGCCGCTTTGAAGAAATGAGACTTCCTCTCCAGGAAGGTACAATGTTCAAGGCTAAAGCAGGCCATGAAAGGGACACTTCCCTTTCTGTCAAATTGGCTTTGGTTTCTCAGATCCATTATGCTGGAATGCAGCCCTGAAACACCAATTTTCTTGTAAGGAGGAAGCAGAGCCAATTGATTTAAACTTCAAGTTGTGTCTGCTGGCGATTTCCAGCAGCAGCTAATTGCAGCCAGCAGCTCTCAGCAGCAGGTGACTGAGCTGTTCCTCCTCACAAAGAAAGCAGGGAGCTTAAACCTGCACAGGGTATTTTTTTTTTTAATTTTTTTTGCTTTTTCCCCTTGAGATTGTAAATAAAGCAGAGGTTAAATTCTTCAAGTGGACATTGACACGTGCCAAGA
>NW_011220144.1:0-466 GCF_000146605.3 Meleagris gallopavo | reverse complement strand
TTGGTTGTGTGTCAGTGCTGGGTTCTGGGGCCTGGCTCTGCCTGGGCTCGTTGATACGATCTTGAGTGAGAAAGGCAGCTTCTCTGTGCCTTGGGCTCCCTGCTTGACGAGTGAGGATAGCAGTACTTTATCTGTTTTTATAAGCTGCTTAGAGACCGAGAGGAGAATATGTGGTCCAAGAACACTGCATAAAAGTAAATATTGTAACCCACAAAATCCTCAGAGCTCTGCTTTTGAGAAGAGCGGTCGAAAGTAGGATTTCACTTAATGTGGAACTGATGAAGCTACTGAATGCAGCAGCCCTGAAGTGCAACCAAAAATATGTGCAGGGAGAAAGAAACCTCTGGTGCCCAGTTCTGTTCATGCCAAATGCTACCAATCTTTACTTTTTCCCTTTCTTTTTGACTTTGTTATTCTTGTCCCTTGGAATAAGGTTTGAATGCTAAGAATTATTCAAAGCTCATAA
>NW_011220143.1:0-439 GCF_000146605.3 Meleagris gallopavo | reverse complement strand
ATTTGCTATGGGCCTCTTCTGGCTGCATTGCTGCCTCCCTGGCCCCAGGCACTGACACAGCTCAGCCCACCCTGGCTGTACCCCATACACCACCAGCTACAGCCAGACCACAGCACCCAACTACAGCAACTCTCTTCTTGTGTCGGCTTCTGCCACTTGAGTCCATCCACACAGCTGTGTTATAATGAATGCAATGAGTATCGAAGCACCAAAAAAGCAGAGCACTTATCATTACTAAGGAAAAGAACCCAGCAGCAAAGTGACTTAGTTTACAAGATTTTTTAATTTACAAATAAAAAACTACACATTTTACTTCTTCTCTTTTTCTCCTCTTTCTTGACATCGCTCTTCTCCTTGTCTTTTTCCTTCTCATCTTTCCTCTCCTTTTTACTCTCTTCTTTTTCCTGTCCTTCCTTCTTCTCTGCATCCCTGTTGGCAA
>NW_011220142.1:0-442 GCF_000146605.3 Meleagris gallopavo | reverse complement strand
CTCGCCACCACCTTGCTCACGCTGTGTCCTCTGCAGGCTCTCCGATTCTTCCGACTATGAGCATAAATCATCCACCTGTCAGGAGCTCTAGCTGCCTGGATTATGCAATGCCTGCCTTCATTTGGAGATGGTGTGAGCAGAAGATTGCGGCAAATGGTTTGCATTCATTTTAATGCTGTTCCAGCATCTCTTCATCTTTAATGAGGGTTCAGGGTGGTGACGACGACTCCCTGAGACGATGAAGGTCCTAGAGACCCAGGATCGCTTTGTATGTTTGTATGGCCTAGTTTAATTTTATTTTATTTTTATTTTCCCCCAAAGAAATGAATGGGCTGAAAATTGAGGCAGAGAACCGGGACTGCACAAAGCCAGCTGTCCACAGCTCTGTTTTTGGCCTTGTAATACTTCCCTCCAGCTGAGCAATGAAGAATTAGAATTTAAA
>NW_011220141.1:0-464 GCF_000146605.3 Meleagris gallopavo | reverse complement strand
AATCCTTCTCTTCCCTGTGCTCCCAAATGGACGTGTGTTGCTTAACTGGAATAGAAATCACCTAAAATGGTGCAGCACTCATTCTCTCATTTGGAGATCGGTAAACACTCCCAGTGCTGTCTCCAGGCTTTTCTGGAAGACAACCTGCTCCTTCCTTGTGAAAAAGGGGAAGATGGTTGCTGTTAAATTAGTCACAGCTTTTCCCTGTGCTAAAGCCAAGGAATCTCACCCAGCCCTCCATCTCACTGTCTCTCAGCAAACCTTGCGGTGTCTTGAGCATCCTCCCATGCTCCAGATGTGCCCTGACACCAGCTCACAGTCATGTCCCAGCTGGGAGCACATCTCCAGGTGACCTGCCCTACTTCCCTCCTGCCACGGCCACTCACTTGCAGCAGTCACTGCAAGGGTTGAAAACAAACAAACAAACAAAAATCAGAACCATTTAATAGCCAAAAAGGAGTCTC
>NW_011220140.1:0-361 GCF_000146605.3 Meleagris gallopavo | reverse complement strand
ATGGCAGCCCATAAGGGAATCCAGAGAAGCCAATTTAGTTCATTTGTGCTTGGTTGGTCTGCTTCTAATTACAATTGCAACTGTGCAGCTCAGTGTGTGGTACAGTATGTTGTGCCCTGCAGCCTCAGCCTCAGTTCATTGATTGTCCAGACCAGAAGTCTTGCTGGAGCATATGGTGTCCTTTTACCTGAAATTTGGCAACTCTAAAGGTTATTATTTTTTTTTTCCAGATTCTACTTTAGGGCTTGGAAAAGAGTTAAAAGTCCAAGTTGACCTATGTAATTAATTTTAAAAATAGGCTTGAAATGAAAGTATCTGTGATTTGTTAGAGAGCTAGAGGTGACTTTATCTACTAGAGGTT
>NW_011220139.1:0-409 GCF_000146605.3 Meleagris gallopavo | reverse complement strand
CTAATTTAGGCTTTAAAGTTGAACAGCTCCCTTTTTATTAAAATGCAAGCGGGAGATATGATTCTGATTTCCAGTGGCATCACTAAGTGCAACTGCAGTTAGATGTTCATGTATAGTGAATACATGTGCAGCAGATAATCTAAAACTTCATTGAATCAAACAACACCATGAGTTATAGTCTCAGCATTCATGCAAGTTAAAAAAAAAAAACAAAAACACAAAACATGCTCCATTTATATCTTTATTCCCCTGTGTCTCCCTGGTAATAACAGAGGGCAGTGACGGAAAACCAGCTAATATCCACACCAGTTTGCTAAGATTTCCTTTCCCCCAGAGTAACAGGGCAAGCTCCTGATGGCATTTTGCATTAGTAATTCTGCCCCTGTGGGGGCTGAAATAAATCTTCATC
>NW_011220138.1:0-428 GCF_000146605.3 Meleagris gallopavo | reverse complement strand
TTACACTGTGACAAGATGTTCATGTAGTTGTTTGCACGTGTGAGGATTTTGTGAACTCAGATATAGTCAGTACATGTAGATAAGGTAGAACTCTGAAATTATCAATATATAAAGCATGCTAAACACAAATGCAAAGGTTTTTTTGTTGTTGTTGGGTTTTTTTTGTTTGTTTTTAAAGTAAAGAAAATATATTAAATCTCTCATTCATTAATGTCCATACAAGAAATTTCTAACTGACTTTTCCTCCTTATTCGCTCTCAGAAGAATTCTAGTGCTTTTCTTTGTGATCTTCATCCTCCTTCAATCTACTGGATGGTAGATACGTCTCAAGGGGAAGCCTGTAGGTAATGTGTGTTTGCTTATCAGTGAAAGTCAGGCTATAAAAGTAGGTAGTGGCAGTTAAATCCTTCAGTCACTGACAGTCACAA
>NW_011220137.1:0-594 GCF_000146605.3 Meleagris gallopavo | reverse complement strand
CTGGGAAAATAACTCAATCAGAGCATCCCTGCAGAGAAAAACTCGGGAGTCCCCCAGTGGACAAACAGCTGAGCAATGAGCCAACAGTGTGTGCTTTCAGCTCAGAAAGCTGGAATATTCTGTACTACGTCAAAAGAGGGGTGACCAGCAGGGAGAGGGAGGTGATATGCCCATCTACTCTGCTCTTCTGATGCTCCATCTGGAGTACTGTGCCCAGGCCTGGGGCACCAGTGCAAGAGAGATGTGGAGCTGTTGGAGCAGGTCCAGAGGAGGGCCATGAAGATAATCAAAGGGCTTGAACCCCTCTCCTATGAAGAAAGATTGATGGAGCTGGCCTTGATTAGCTTAGAGAAAAGAAGGCTCTGGGATGACCTCACTGTCACCTTCCAGTACTTGAAAGGAGCTTAGAAGCCGGAAGGATATCAACTTTTTACACAGACTGATAGTGATAGGACAAGGGAGAATGGCTTTAAGATAAAAGAGGGGAGATTTACATTAGAAGTTAGGAAGAAAATTTTTAATCAGAGGGTAATGAGGCACTGGAATATGTTGAGCAAGAAAGCTGTAGATGTCCCATCCCCGGAGATATTGAAG
>NW_011220136.1:0-487 GCF_000146605.3 Meleagris gallopavo | reverse complement strand
TTTTGGAGATGTTCCACAGAGAAGCAGGCAGATGTGACCTGGCTGATTATCTGGTGATTTGTATGCTTCTGCGAAGAAGAAGGAAAAGCTAGTTCTTTTCCTTCAAGTAGGCAGATACTTTCAGAATTGTGTTACTTCTCTATAATGATCTTTTTTTTGTCTATGATTTTAGCATGGTAAGATGGTGAAAGGACAGTGTGAGCACCTAGGAACAAAATTTTCCTAAGAAAGAAAATTCTGTAGCTAGGACAAGAAACAATTCTTAAAATACAGTCTTCAAGTACTAGTAATTGTTTTGTGTTCTTTGATATTGTTTGGCTGTGTTTTTGTTTTGTTTTGTTTTTTGAGTGGTTTTTAATGCTTTTTTCTTTTTTTTTTTTTCTTGTGACAAGTTCAAAAAGTATCACTTCACACAGAATGTTGTTGTCTGGGAGTTGTAGTGTGTGCTGTTTTAGCATCATTATTTTAAAAACATTTTGGTTGACAT
>NW_011220135.1:0-486 GCF_000146605.3 Meleagris gallopavo | reverse complement strand
AATGACGCCGTTGTTGGATGAGCGCGGCTTGAAGCCGACGTGCCGCTCCTCAGAGCCCACAAGTTGTTTCTGAGCTGAATTTCTTCTCGTGAGCGGAGAAGCATTTGCACTGCAGTGTTACAATACAGCCATATTAAAAAGGTCCTTGGAGCAAATAACCCTCCGGTGCTGCAGCGATGCGTTCCGCGGTTTCAGTACTTCTACGGGAAATAACCGTGCTGGATTTCAGACCTGAACCGACTGCGTTCTTTTAATTGTGGTGTTAAACTGCTTGTAAACGTTCCTGGGAGCGGTAAGTGTGAGCTGAAACATGGAAAGGAAACCCCCAAACCACCCAAAGCTTTATTCGAAATCGTTTTAAATTATTTTTATTTTTATTTATTTATTTTTTGCAACAGGTCCTTCTGGCTTTTTCTTTCTACTGTTAATTAATTGGCGATGAGGTCTTTTCCTTGTGTGTATTTCCCTCACTGAGCAGAGTGTTCT
>NW_011220134.1:0-515 GCF_000146605.3 Meleagris gallopavo | reverse complement strand
TAGAAAAGACGTGTGTGTTCAGGTCAGCTGCATATACATTTCAAAAGAGCAGAACAGCCAAATGTGCTAGCAGAAGGGCCACTTCCGATTTTTCAAATAATGAGAGGATATACAAGAAAACAGTAAAATCACAGTCACCTTGAATATATTTTTTCACAAGCACTTTACAGGTATCAGAACAATGTCAAATGGGGACATCAATAATTTGTGGTTTTATATGATCAGTGCAACAGATACTTGGAAATAAAAGAGGTTAAAAGAAACAAGAAAAATAACCTATTTGCAAGATGAGAAGGCACTTTTTAAACAGCCAACTGGAGTTGCATTTGTAATAAGCAATAATGGCTGTTAGAAAGCTCAGTTTTGTTTTGAATAAGCTGAGGGATAACATCCAGCAGTTTGGTTTTTCCATGTACTAGGAAAGAATTTTGAGAGTTGTGATTAACAATCATGCTTCTACAGAGGTCAGCCAAAGAGAAAATAGTACAGAGAGTGAAAGGAATTAGCTAGAAGGG
>NW_011220133.1:0-709 GCF_000146605.3 Meleagris gallopavo | reverse complement strand
ATTTAACATAAATAAATAAAAAAATAAGTCTTCAATAGCCACATGCAACTGACCATGTGGCTTGGGAGATAAGTTACTTTCCTATTATAATAATGTTACTGTTAAACAATAGAAAATATTTAAATTATATTACAAAGGAATATTTACAAAGTTACAGATAATATGTATGTCATTAGTATTCAATGGGAGTTGAGTCCCTAACTGTTCTTCAATCTGTTGAAAGTCTCTCTTTTTTTTTCTTTCTTTTTTTTTTCTTCCTCTCCCACCCCCCACCCCGGAAGACATTTACAGCATGCTCTAAGTCAATCAAAGTCCATTGAAAGTTTCTCATTTGGTCAGGAGTCTTTAGACGTGTCCAAGTGTGTTCCTACTTGTGACAACATGAAAATCTGATCTGTTGACTTCTGTCTTCAGGACAAGTCCCTAAAGTACCTTTCTTCTTACAGTATGCAGCATTTTCTTTGATATGTTATTTTCCACAAAATACTCACAGTTATATAGTTTACCTGCAAATAGACCATGTGTTTCTGATTATTTCATTCTATTATCAGAATCCTAGGTGATGTATTTTTAATGTTTAACTTAGCATTCTAGTAGTTCTTCCTCCAATTCACTAAATAGAGCATTAAAGGGAAGAAAATACTCTTTCCTACCTACCACCCCTTACTATTTTATGTTTGCCATACACTCACTGGATATGTTTTAAAAA
>NW_011220132.1:0-457 GCF_000146605.3 Meleagris gallopavo | reverse complement strand
GAGAACTAGTTTCCTGCACTTTTTTTCCATCCAAACCAATCTAGCACAGGAACAGACACCTTACTCTAGGTAGTGCACGCTCAAGTTAATGCTATGAGACTAGATTCTCTCATGTTGCAGCTAACAGTTTTCTATTAATAAATACTTTGTATAAACTCTCTTCCCAGGAGTCTTCCTGAGACAGCAGAGCTGGAATTTTCCACATTCATTGTAAAGATTTCACTGCTTATTACCCTCTAATGGAGAGTGACGCATTATTTAAAGAGAATGCTTATCTAAGCAAGAGGTCATTTCTTCATTCCATGAGTAAATAGAATTGCTGATGAAAGAAAAGGCAAGAGATCTTACCTACCCTGATATCAGAAATCCTGGGAAAGAGGGGGAGCTGTGTTCATGGATTTATTTTATGAGATTAAAAGAAAAAGGGGATTAAGAATTAATTTATATGCTTGTGTTT
>NW_011220131.1:0-524 GCF_000146605.3 Meleagris gallopavo | reverse complement strand
TGGTTAACAGGACCTGCAAAGTTCCAGCTGGTGCATGGTATGGTCATACCAATCAATTCAGCATTGCCAACACAAAACACTAAGCAGTTCCTATTAAGAAGTCTGATAAAGGCTAAGAATTACACTTAAAGACACAAATATGAAGAGGTTAATGCAACGTGTCATTTCCCTATTAAATGAGTAATTTGGATTTTTTCAATAAGAAGTAAAAATTCTGTACTTCCAATAATGCATTGAAAGAGATGGGCAAGGAGTTAATAAAAATTCATTTTTTTTTTAATTAAGATCTGGTAACTTGGTGGTAAACTTGAACTGAAAATTAGCAGTGTTGTTAAGTGGTCACTAATATGTCACTCAAAGATCTTAAAAATAAAAAGAGATTACTTTCCTTTGCTGTATGAATGAATGAGTCAAGAGAATTTTGCAAAGTAATGCTATTACTTTTTCAAAGAGAGAGAAGCCTAGCAACAGGCAATTCCTACGGAAATCCACAAGGTGGTAACAAAGAGCTTAATTCAACACCA
>NW_011220130.1:0-516 GCF_000146605.3 Meleagris gallopavo | reverse complement strand
TATTTTTAAAAGAAAGTACGAAAACATTTTATACCAATAATTATGCTTTAGAATAAATCTGTAAATGCGAGACAAATGGAAAAACACATATTTCAGAATTATCATTTCATTATTTGAAGACGTTAACACTTGGGGCAAATAACAGATCTTGTTTGCATGGATGAATTAACGTTTCCTAAAAATAGAAACAAAAGAAATTAAAAAAATAAAAATTAAAAAAAAATAGTAGAAGTACTTTAAAAAGAAGTTTGCATGTGCTTGACAAACTAAACTGGGACAGTGAACATGGGAAATCAGTGAGTAGTAGAAAGTAGATGTAGAAAAGATCTGGAGGTAATTTTTAGCTATTCAGAAGGCTAGATAATTCCCTGCACTATGTTCCTGAAAGTTTGGTCCAGTTTGATTTTAAATGAGTCATCTGATGCCATTTTTATACACTCTCTAAGGACATCATTTCACTGTCAAGTAAATACTCCTGTGAGTTTCAGGCACAGAAGTGATTCAGACATCGGTATT
>NW_011220129.1:0-505 GCF_000146605.3 Meleagris gallopavo | reverse complement strand
CTGGTTAACTGGTTATTTAGGCATCTAACTGGGAGAATTGCTGAGAGAATCTTTGCTGGGGCCATCCCTGCTTTCACATTGTTCACGTCTCAGCTTAAAATTATTTGGCTTATGCTCAGTTACAGGCTGTTAACAGTTGAACAAACACAACTTCCTCCAGAAGGACCTTTCACTGTGTAAATATTATGCATGGAAGAAGCCTCTAATGTAGATGACCGTAATGCTGCTACCAAGAGGAATTAGGCAGCTCTTCATTAATTGTTTCAAAGTTTGATGTAGATTTGTATTTAGGAGTCATCACTGCTAACTCCACAGCTGTCTTTTTTTAATGTGCAGATAATGGTTGTTAATGTTTCTTTTTTCTTTTCCCCTTCCTCTCAGTTGTATTGTGCATCTGGTAGCTATGAAGAATCCAAATGGCTATTTGCAATCTAAGTGGGGTTTGCTTCTCTTTTGTAGATGCTGGCCAAAGCAAGTGTCGATTAGAGAGAGCTCAAGCACTGGA
>NW_011220128.1:0-400 GCF_000146605.3 Meleagris gallopavo | reverse complement strand
GTATAGGGTGGTGGTGGGGTCCCCAGGATTCGTTCATAGGCTGGAGGGCCTCATGGGACTTGATGCAAACCCCACTCACACAGCCATGGCTGTGACTGTTTTTTCTCTTTCCTTTCCTAGGGACTCTGGTGATGTTGCAGCTCTTCGGGGGTAAGTGCAATGGTTTCTTTTTTCTTTCCTTTTTTTTTTTCTTTTCACTTCTGCTTTTAATGTTGGCAAATGTTCTACTACGCATTTGCTTTGGGAGGCCATCAGCCACGCTGTATCTTTTCTCTTTTTAGGTCCCGGAAGTTCAACATCCTGGGGACGAACACCAAGGTCATGAACATGGAGGAGTCAAATAACGGCAGCCTTTCAGCAGAGTTCAAGCACCTGGTGGGTACCACGAGGCCTCAGACTG
>NW_011220127.1:0-310 GCF_000146605.3 Meleagris gallopavo | reverse complement strand
TTCCCAGGATTTCATATGCATTAAATTCTAGCAGAAGGCTTCAGAAGTGATACTCCATTTTCATCAACACACAAATGAAAGGGAAATGTTTTTTCATAGACAGATGTGCGTATATCCATGCATGTACATAAATAATTTTCTCTTTGCACATCAGCAACTGCCCTTTAGTCCATAACCTCTTAGCATTCTATCCCTTATCACTGGAAAATTCAAAGTCTCTCCTTTTTTTTTAACTTGATGTGGTAATGCAGTAGGTATTGACAGCTCTAGAGTTCAATTTGAAATGACAAGTCCAGGCTCCAGAGTTAGA
>NW_011220126.1:0-307 GCF_000146605.3 Meleagris gallopavo | reverse complement strand
CCTTGTTATGCTAATTCACTGATGTTTCAGAAGCAAATAAAATAAGCTGTATTTGTGGTACTAACAATAAAGCTGACTAATTTTCTACAAAAAAAAAAATTACCCACTTTGGAATATATTTCTTCCCAGACCAGTTTATAGGCAGCATCATATTCCCAATGTTAATAAACAGTAGTAAGTGCAATCTGGCAGTAATTATTGGTATCTACTTTTGCCTTGAGCTTCATTCCTGGTAATGCTAGGTAATCTGGGATTTTAGTCTGAAGTAGCTGGAGTGATACCAGAGATGTTGTTCTTCTCAGTTCTC
>NW_011220125.1:0-343 GCF_000146605.3 Meleagris gallopavo | reverse complement strand
CTTGCCCTAATGAGAGAGGCCTCCATGTTTGGTAGGCAGCCGTGTGGAATTAATCAAAAGTATCTGAGATTCACCTAAGTTTCTGTTCTTTGGGTTTTTTTTTGTTTGTTTGTTTTTTGTTTTTGTTTTTTTGTTTGTTTGTTTTTGGTAAATTATTTTCCAGTATACTTAGGAAACTCATACGGTGAAGAAATCTCTGAAAAACTGTGATGTTCTTAATAAAATGAGCTACATCAGAACAGTTGTTAATGATCTATATTTTTTATAGCTGATTTTGGAGTATCTGCGCAGATAACAGCTACAATTGCCAAAAGGAAATCGTTCATTGGCACCCCATATTGGT
>NW_011220124.1:0-303 GCF_000146605.3 Meleagris gallopavo | reverse complement strand
TTTTGCAATTAGATCTCCCCCCCCCCAGCACCCCGCTGTCCCCCCAGGCACATCTCCATTCCCGCAGCACTGTGAGCCCCCGAGTCACGTTGCTCTTCTCTCGCTGACCCCCCAAATTAATTTTTTAGCTGTGCCTGCGGAGTATCTTCCTGCTCTGACATCTGCCTCACAAAGATTACAGGGGATACGTTCAGCTCATTGCGAGGGCTGCTCTGGAATCCCTCTGTACCGTCCCGCCGGGGGAAAGGATTATTGGGGAGGAAACCCAAATTGCATCAGGAAATTGTTTCCAACGCAAACTAC
>NW_011220123.1:0-331 GCF_000146605.3 Meleagris gallopavo | reverse complement strand
TCAAAACTGATTAAAATAAGATGTATTGAGAATTCCATGATCCGGTGCTCAGAAATGCAAGAAATTACAATTAATGAGATGTCCCCACAGTGTATGTTCTGAAATAGAAAAAAAAAAGGTAGCTTTTTAAATGAATTTTTTTTTTTAAAGAGAGAGAAGACTCTCTTAGATGCACATACAGAAACACCTAGAGATATAGGAAGAAAAAACTGATTCCGAGGACACACAAGATCCGGGTTCTTTAAGTGCTGCCCTGGGAAGAGCAGCGTGCCCAACAGCGACCTGCTGACTACAGTCCACTGACTGCAAATTCCTCCTCTGGAGGGCACCT
>NW_011220122.1:0-352 GCF_000146605.3 Meleagris gallopavo | reverse complement strand
TGTCTATTACTTTTTTTTTTTTTTACACGGTTGTCTTTCTGATCTTTCTGATTTGATAAACCATGTTACGGAAGCTTGTTTTATGATTAACTGCAAACTAATTTCCAAGCCACAAAAAATCTGAATTGATATTAGATTGGAATGAATCCAAAGCAGCACATAATATGGAGTGCTACTGTACAGCCATTAGGAGATTTACGATCTTTTTCAAACACTGCTTACACCTGTGTAATTTATAAATCTTTCCAGTGAGCACTGGCAATTCATTTTTGTAGCCTAAAATATGCCAAGATCTGTGCTTCATTTCAGCACCAAAGCATAACAACAATTTACACCCAGTATCGCTGCAAGG
>NW_011220121.1:0-317 GCF_000146605.3 Meleagris gallopavo | reverse complement strand
AACTATTTTGCAATGTCTTTCTTATATACTGTTTTCATTATTAAATATACAAGAACCATCTTGTGTTTTTTTCTTTAATCTCTGAACATAAGAACTAGACAATACCTCATATCAGTAACAATTTCTCCGCCTTCTTTTACTCATTCCTTCAAAAACCAAAATATATAAGAATTATAACAGCATGCAAAAGAAAAATATTGCATGTCTTACTACTCACAAATTATTCCTGAAAGGCAAACATCTATAAAATCCATGGTTTTGTATGCAAAGGTACCACAAAGTAAATTTTAAATGCAATATTCAACAGCTCAAAACAT
>NW_011220120.1:0-374 GCF_000146605.3 Meleagris gallopavo | reverse complement strand
CACACGTAATACTAGTAACACGGTCCAAATAATTATCTCTGCTTAACGACAATGATAAATTAACTAGCTAAACAGAATCAAACTAGTGCAGCTAAAACCTCTTCCAGGATACTAGCAAATATTTTTGTTCAGTGTCTGACTTTGCTGCATGAATACAAAAACTACTTTCAGGACTATCTAAGGTAAATTTTATGTGGGACACCATTCCTTTTTGTAAATGTTGTAAAATTCTGTGGCCTCACTGATGATATACAGAGTGATCTTCCCACATTGTCAGTTGTTCTGTCAATCAGACTACTTAACCTATACAATTTCTTTCTGAAATGTCTTTTTTTTTTCCCAAAGCTTGAATCTGAAATGATAGCCCAGATTTG
>NW_011220119.1:0-380 GCF_000146605.3 Meleagris gallopavo | reverse complement strand
ATTATTGAGTTTTTGGTTGTGTTTTTTTTTTTTTTCTTCTCTTTTTTGCTTCATAAATTTTGAACACTTGCACTGAATGATGCAAAGGATTGAGAAAAAGAAAGGCAGATTCTTAGTTTTGAATTTAATGTGGCTATGTGAATTCTTTCCATGACTCCACTACAGAGTTATTCTTTGGGACATTAACTTCTTGCAGATGGGCATTAAAACCCAAGATTTTTCTCATCTAGTCTGAAAACTGGAGTGAAAGAGAAAAATTTCCAAAATGAAATTCCTCCACTCTCTTTTACACACTAATTTTAGGATAAATTTATTTGCTTTTTGGAGATATATGAGCTTCTTTATTGACTACTGAAAGAGTCTAGAAGAAAAGCTTAGGT
>NW_011220118.1:0-358 GCF_000146605.3 Meleagris gallopavo | reverse complement strand
TTATGTAATTTCCCATGCCTTCTGCGTGCACTAAATGTTAATTTTAATAGGGAAATGGATGATACTTTCTCTTGGAAGCCTTAGTGAAAATAACACCTACACATCAGGGGTTTATATAAAACCACCCCAAAGTTTAACTTCATATAATGCTTTCTTATACAGAAGAAGCCATGCTGGTCTTGCATTACAAATCGTGCTCCTGAGAGCTGCTGTGATATCAGGGCATGTGCTGTGCTGTGAGGGAAGGCAGTGTTTTATGTAACTGCTACATGTCTTGTCTTCTTGTTCCTCAGTTTAATTCTATGCAGAAGATTAGACCAAACTTTCCAGAAAGCATTATATGAAGTTAAACTTTGGG
>NW_011220117.1:0-408 GCF_000146605.3 Meleagris gallopavo | reverse complement strand
AAAAAAAAAAGAAAAATTGTAAATATTAGCTGCTGCATAGCTCCAAGGATATTCCAAGGTCTCTGAATAACAGAAAAATACAGCTTTGAATGTGTTTTTTAAAATATATTCTTTAGGGAGATGTTCTGGAATAAATATTGTACAGCCCTTGAACCTCCTGAAGAAATATATACCTCCTCTTAAATTCTACAGGGCTTTAGAGAAGAAATATACGTCATCTCTTGTTTTCATTTGATGCGACCTTCACAGCAAGATGTACCTACTCTTGCCACACACAGGAAGGCTGAACCTGCAATTTAGACATTCCACTCAAGTGAAAATTGTACTCAAAATAGTTTTCAATTGTGAAAACTGAGATCATGGGATGAGTGAAAGTAAGTAATACTGTATACTTTTACCTATCACTTC
>NW_011220116.1:0-523 GCF_000146605.3 Meleagris gallopavo | reverse complement strand
AGCACTGCGGATGCTCAGGTTGTACGCCTGGTAAACATGGAGGGAGAGCCAAGAAAGGAACAAGTATTTTAGACTGGAGTTAGCTGGAAATAAATTACTCAATTTCTTTAAAAAGAAAAAAATCATTCTTAATTAGGACAGAAACCTCCAGTTAGGCTTTTTTTAAAGAGAAAACCTAAAAATACCATTTTGCTTTGGTTTGAAAACTATTTTTGTTATTCAGACTGTAAGATAAAACACATTTGAATCGATGATGCATTTCACAACACAAAATATATCCCTTTTCATCCCCAAAGTGCTGAAATGGGTTGTTTCAAATTTTTCAACATTTCCCTTTTTAAAAAACCTGAATTTTAATTTAGCTGAAATATCTTTTTCTTTTTTTTAAAGGACACTCTTGAATTTTATTTATTTTTTTCCCAAAAAGCTTTAATTAGAATTTACAATCATGAGTGATTCTTAGCTGTATGATAAGTAGCTGGAATAACTGCACAACCCTCTCAGCCAGCCCTAGCACTGGCAA
>NW_011220115.1:0-400 GCF_000146605.3 Meleagris gallopavo | reverse complement strand
CCAAATATATAAGATTTGAGAGTCTACCAACCCTCTGTAAGATGCTCTTGGCCAACGTTGGTTTTCTTGAGTCTTCTGTTGAGAAAATGATGTATTTTGGTGTTTGTTTTTTTTCTTCTTGTTGACCAATGGAAGCAGTGGCAGATGGAAATACCAACCTTCAAAGTCTGAGGAAATTTCTTTGGTTCATTATGACTTACCAGGTGTGAATTAATGTTGTGGGGTACACTTATGGGGGTGAACAGGAAGCATTTCTCAGTTAGCTGGAGCCTCTAGGGATTTTCATATTGGAGGATATCTAACCCCAAGTCTTTTTTTTAACTAGGGTATTGTATTTTGACAGCTCACTTCTACCCCTCTGCACATCAAAGAGATCACAGCAGTAATCCAAGGCCTAGAA
>NW_011220114.1:0-481 GCF_000146605.3 Meleagris gallopavo | reverse complement strand
CCACTGTAATCTGTAAGATGAAAGTGCCAGTAAACAGTGTACGCATGCCCCAGCAGTGATGTTTATGTCTCTTTTTTCCTTCATTATAATGACCTCAGGTAGCTTGCCTTTGTTTTAGCTTCCAGTGCCAAGTTGGACTCAACTTTGCCTGCTGTCAGATTTCCTGGCTGGGCCCTACACTCTCACTGCATGTAGAGGAGACAAAGTTTTCATCAACAGCTGAGGTCACTGTAGCTTAGGCCTTATTTTGTAAGAAAATGAAAGGGACAAAAAAGTATACAGAAGCTGCAGTGATGAAAGTGTGTCCTAATGTTCATGACAGGAGAGCTCTTAAATACAAGTCTCAGAAGGAAAGGGAGAAGCAAATGGACTGATGATAGGAACTGTTTTTAAAGCCATTGTAGCTCAGTCAAGTGTCTTTTCTCTTGTAGGATCCTACTGCTTATATTAAAAAAACAGTGTTTACATGGTTTCTAAACAC
>NW_011220113.1:0-478 GCF_000146605.3 Meleagris gallopavo | reverse complement strand
AAAAACAGCAGCCGTTTCACAAACAGATGGGCTTGGCAGTGATCTTAGAGATTGTTCTTTGAAAGCATAATGCTAGAAGCAGTGTTTACACGACAAGGTCAAGAAAATAGTTGTTGGTTTGAATCCAGCGTAGTACTTGTCCGTGCTGTTAAAAAGACCATGATCTGTCAGAGGCAGAATGCGGATTTAAACCTCTTTAACCACCACGGCAGATCCTGAAACAAATAAGCATGATGTGGGCAGGCTGACCACTATGAAGTTCAGCACGTTCCCTGCCGGATTTGGAAATTCTGTCAATTCCTCGCTGTATTCCACTCCTGACCCACACTAGGGAAGAGAGCTACAGTTGTGCTGTTCTGAATTCACTGCAGGAATTTCAAATCATTGCAACAAATAAACAGCTTTCTGTACAGGAACACTGTTCTACTGTAAATTAAAGCTGTATATAGAATGTCCGCTTAAAATTTCATTACCGTGT
>NW_011220112.1:0-308 GCF_000146605.3 Meleagris gallopavo | reverse complement strand
GTAGAAAAAAAAAAAAATCACACCAACGGTGTTTACAGTTCAAATCCAACACAGAATATTTTCCTATGAGCGTGCATGCAGTTGCAGCTATGCCTAGACCACAATAAGATTTTTTCCACTGCTGGTAAATGCAAATCCAGCCATTGCTATCAGCAGCATGCTTCTCAGCTGGTGCTGGCAGGGAAAGAAAAAACAAAACAACACTGTCACTGCAAGGGTGTAAGAAAGTTGTCAGCTGAGGTGGCAGACTGAAGTCCAACAGGTATTAGCTGGCCACGGTCTGTTGCATGAATGTCAGGAGAAATTAA
>NW_011220111.1:0-548 GCF_000146605.3 Meleagris gallopavo | reverse complement strand
TTCCCCTATTGATGCAGGCCTTTTGCAAGTTATTTAAAGAGGGTTTTTATTGTGTTTTTTTTTTTTACCGAGCCAAATAGATCAAAAGGCAAGTGGGATTGCAGCCTTACAATTCTTGTCATAAAAGTAGATTTTTAGCTTCCAAAAGGATCACCATCAAAAAAGATCATGGCATTTCTAGGACCCAGTGGTGTCGTACCCGTGTCCTGTCTTCCAGCCTTGCGTCTCCGTGCCCACCGATGGGTGCTGGCATTTTCATGAACTCTTTGCTATAAGGACACAGGGAATTGTCTACCTGTCGGCGTTTTCCACAGATATTTTCACTTTTCTCCCTTTGCTCAGCTGCCTTTCTCACAAATATATGCAAACGGTAGGAAAAGCGAGAACCTTTAGGATGAACTGTGAAACACGGGACACCGAGGTGAGGAGACCCAAAATCCTGCTGGGATCTCACCTGGGTGGGCTTCAGTCCTTCGTTGGTAGGCGTGAAAGCTATTAAGGAAACCTTCAATCTCAGCTGCACTGGTTTCATGTAAATTTGCAAATAA
>NW_011220110.1:0-531 GCF_000146605.3 Meleagris gallopavo | reverse complement strand
TCACCTTTGTTGAAAGCAAATTTAGGTGAAAGGTGGAAGTTTCTGTAACTCCTTGTCTTGATAATTGTTTAATATACTAGTGGTTTATTATGAGTTTGAGTAGCTGTTGTGACACACTACTTTCTGTTTCAAGTTTGTTATTTTTTTTTTTACCCTTTAGTGTTCCTATCAGCAAACAAAATCTTCTAGAAGGAAAGAAGAATTGAAAATGAGGAAATTAATGCAGTTCTTTTTTTTTAATTTTTACTTTTTTTTGTCTGTGTCTATGAGTAGAGAAGTCAAAATTGAGGAACAGTCTAAGACTGAATGACAGATATCTCTTGTAGCATGCAGGAGGTCTACAAACTAATCTATATGGTAACTAAAATCAGAACAACGGAAGTAGGAGAGAGAAAAGTTGGTTTATCACAGACACCACTTAAACACTTAGTTTTTAATGACTGGCAGTGTAGCTCAGAATCACTTTCATTTGACCAACTCTGTTATCTCGCTAGACTAAATTTTGTGGAATATCGCATATTGAAAGAAACT
>NW_011220109.1:0-423 GCF_000146605.3 Meleagris gallopavo | reverse complement strand
ATCTTCCTGTTAAGCACTGTGTGCCAACATTTTGGCTTGCCTGGACTACATTAAGTGAAGAGGAATTGTCTTGGGACTGACACAAAAAATATATAATATAGTTAATGTATATAAGAAAATAAAACTTTTTTATAATTTTTAATTAAAACATAAAAAGAAAGAAACAAATCATAAAGCTGGTGGGATATCTGTCCTTGTTTTTGTGAAACTAATGCGTGCCCAAAGCTGGACTGGAAAGGGAAGATCCTCTGCCATGTCATGGGACAGAAGGAGGGCTTCAGTATGAGCTGTGCTGGGCTGCATGTGGCCTGCAGGCCACAGTTTGTATATATTTACTATTAACTATTTCCCACCACACCACTGCAACCAACACTCCCCTGAAGATGAATATAAATCTGAGATTTCCTAGAATATCATTCCTCA
>NW_011220108.1:0-412 GCF_000146605.3 Meleagris gallopavo | reverse complement strand
CAGGATCTAATCAAAATCACTGGCATACAAAACAAGACTATTTACCCCAATCAGTTGTAACCTGCATATAAAAAGCTATGAGCCAGACGAGTCCGGTGGGATGGAGAGGCTTCAGGTTGGAGGGAGGAGGGAGGGGGAAGTAGTCGGCCCGGCCCCGTCCGGTGGGGGAGGGGGGGTCGTCATCAGTGGGTGGCAGGAGGAGGCGGGGGGAGGGACACCGGGCGCTGGTGGCAGCTGAGGTGGCACTGGAGGAGGTGGTACTGGTCCAGAGGGTGGCATGGGGGGCAAAGTCATCCCTCCTGGAGGAGGTGGAGGCATCGAGTCTGGCAGAGGGGGCCTGGGGGGCAATCCGTTCATCAGCGGAGGTGGAGGAGGTCGCTTCACGGTCGGAGGGCCAGGAGGGAGGTTGGGG
>NW_011220107.1:0-409 GCF_000146605.3 Meleagris gallopavo | reverse complement strand
AAAAGTTTTAAAGCCTATATTCCTAGTATCTCATGCAAGCATACAAAATCTGCTCAAAATAGATCACCCTTTCCTTTATCTTCTTGCACGTGTGGATAGCTGACTGATGAAGTATAAAGGAGAGAAGTAATTGTTCCATTGGCTGCTTTTTTGTGAGCAGATGGCTGTTCAGATTCTTCTGGTTAACTTGAAAAAAAGGAATATAAATTCAAACTGCATAAATATAATTACAATGCAAAAACCTATTTTCAAAAATACATGCATGGAACAATAGTTGCATCTATAGAAGTGTTGATTCTAACTGTCTGAATAACTAATGCATAGCAGAAGGAAAACAAAGGGGAACATTAGAGTCGCAGCACTGTCACCAGCAAAGCGGTTGGAGTATTTCTCTTCCAATAGAGCTGGC
>NW_011220106.1:0-421 GCF_000146605.3 Meleagris gallopavo | reverse complement strand
TTAAGTCTCTGTCCAGAACAACAATAAAACCTGTGAGAACATAGAAGTAAAAGGGCACAGTATGTGAGGAACTTCCTCCAGTGCTTTTCCTTTCTTTTTCTTTTTTTTTTTCTAAGGAAGGCAGAGCTGATGAACCACAGATTCCCTGCTGCTGCGTTTAGCCAACGAGCGCAACAGGATTCCAATGCACATCTCTGCTTTTCAGACCCATTGTGAACTTTATGGACCATGCTCTTCTTCCATCCATGAGGCAAATGTTCTGGGAGTGATTCACAATCTTTGCCACTCAGTACCAAAACATGCTCCCATGAGCTGGTTTATTTAAGGATGAAATTAGTCTCTTTGTGCTGACAACCTTTTATGAAGACAGCATAACCCCACACTTACTGCAAGCATTTCAATTCCTGATGTTTTATAGTGT
>NW_011220105.1:0-503 GCF_000146605.3 Meleagris gallopavo | reverse complement strand
CAATCCTCCAGGTGAGGCCTGACCTAGGGCAGAGGAGGGAGAGGATCACCTGCCTTGACCTGCTGGCCTACGCTCCTTTGAATGCCCTGTAGGATCCCATTGGCCTTCTTGGCCACCAGGGCACCCTGCTGGCTCATGGCCAACCTGTTGTCCAGCTGGACCTCCAGGTTCTGCACCGCAGAGCTCCTCTCCAGCAGGTCGTGTCCCAACCTGTACTGATATACTTGCGGCTATTCCTTCCAAGGTGCAAGACTCGACGCTTGCTTTTGGAAAACCTCATCTGTTTTCTGAATCTTGCATTCCGCCGTCATACTTAGAAAAGTAGTATTTTTCTCCCTGAGCTCGTTGCCGCTGTTTTGTTGTTAGGCCCATCTCCCTACCTTTTCACTACCTCTCTTCCCCCTTTCCTGGTTCACGGGTTCGTTTGTCCCTCCACCCCCTTAGTCACAGCACCGGGCTGCACCGGGCTGGAGCCGTGACACCACGCCAGTGCCCCAAAGTCC
>NW_011220104.1:0-462 GCF_000146605.3 Meleagris gallopavo | reverse complement strand
CGAGCATGAGAGCGCTGCGTGTGGCATGAGCTCTCGTGCTGTCCAGCTCCATCTGCGTGGGAAGAAATGCCTTGAGACACTTGCTCAACAGCTCCCAGTGCCCCGCGATGCACCAGGGCTCCCAAGGCAGGAGCTGCTGTGAAAATAAGGCAGAAGAATGCCAAGATGGAAACCCGCAACGCTTTACCTTCTTGCGCCTGGAAATCCTCGCGTTGCGGCCTTTGCACAGCCTGGACGCAAACATGGTGAGCGTGGCCAGGACTGTTGGGAAGTGACTCTCAGCAGCATGGCTGAGAAGAGAGATGATTCCCTGCACAAAAGAACAAGGGGCAGTTGGCACAGGCCTGAATCTACAGATCCTCTCCTGAGGAAAATGGCAGCAGTGAGGAGATTGAAAGGCCCGCAGCAGGGCTAGGAGAAGCCCTCTGCCCCCCAGGGACAGAGCGGGGATGCTGGCAGGAG
>NW_011220103.1:0-463 GCF_000146605.3 Meleagris gallopavo | reverse complement strand
CCCAGCCAACATCCCGCCGCCTCCCACGGGCTCCACGCACAGGGCACTCGGCGGTGGTTTTTCCTCAGGCAGATCACACACATGGAAAGAACGGCACAGACCTTCCCCTAGCCACCAGCAGCCCCACGGGGCACGCAAGGAGAGAGCTGGCCGTGCATCAGGCCCCCCCATGGCCTCAGTGCCCCGGGGCTCCTCCCCTGCTGGCCTCCAGCAGCTCCCACCGGAGCACGGGCAGAGCGGTGCCAGCGCCCAGCTGGAGCGGGTGCTGCTTCGGAGCCCGGCGCCGACGGGGAGATGTGGGCATGACGGCTGCTCGCGGCAGGCACGGGGCTGCCATCCATCCTTCCCTGCTGCAGCCGGGTCTGTTGCGAGGCTCGGGGCCGTGCAGCTGGATGAGATGGGCTGGGATCCTCAACCAGAGCCGGATCCACCAAGCACAGTGCGCGAAGGAGCCCAGGATGGC
>NW_011220102.1:0-400 GCF_000146605.3 Meleagris gallopavo | reverse complement strand
TGACACTTAATATTTATGTGGAAGATAGTAGTTACTATTTTCTTAGTTTGGTTTTTTTTTTTCAGAATACAATCTGCTTTTGTTTTTCCCGAAAGCTGATAGTACTTGGTTGAAAAGCAGTTAAATACTTTGTTTTTGTTTTCATGTATGAAAGAACTATTGAGATAATTAGACAACCATTGGAACGATGACATATCTAGCAGAGTCTAATATCTTTTTTTACTACAATAAATGGGAAAGATATGGAATGCTTTGCAACCAGTGAAGGTGCTAAAATCTCAAACAGGAGTAGTTAAGTTTCAGTAAACTAGAACATTCTGAGCCTGGAGAAACTGACCTGATCACTTGTAATAAAGCAGAAGTGCTTCCAGTGAAAGCTGAACCCACATTCCAGGATTAT
>NW_011220101.1:0-529 GCF_000146605.3 Meleagris gallopavo | reverse complement strand
ATTTAATATTCATGAACTGTTACCAACTTCTTGATACTGATGTCTATAAACCTGTTGACAGGGATTTATTGCTCCAACACATATCCTGTATCTGCAGTAGAGGGATGGGGCTGAGTGTGTTGATGTTAGAATGGAGGGACTTGCTCTTGAGAGCATAATTGGAACATTTCAGTGTTGTTTGTAGTTGGTTTATTATTTTTTTCTTAACTTGTTATGCTAAAAAGTGAGAAGCTATTATGTGTATACAAGGAGTAGTAAGTTAGGGAAATGTTGCCACTTTGTTGGACTTCCAAGATTCTCTGGGCTGAAGGGGCAACAAAAGAGAATTGCTTAAGGTGACAATGATAGAAAGTATTTAGGCTCAAAAATCAACTTCATCCTAAAATTTGAACAGTTTCTGCTTTAGAAACTGAGTGTTTTGATGGTACAGAAATGAAGTGTGAACAGAAGTGGTTTGAGATCATCCATTAGTATGACACAAAACACTAGATATAACTGCTCAAGGTTTCAGGGTTTCTTTTGATTTATT
>NW_011220100.1:0-523 GCF_000146605.3 Meleagris gallopavo | reverse complement strand
AAGACAAAAACAAAAAAATAAGCTAAGTGCTTGGAGCTAAATGTGCATTTTCACAAAATTAAAATTCTGTTCAATATTTAAGTTCACAAAGATGGACTTAGACCACAGTGAATGCATACAAATAAAATCATTAAGTTGAATGTTAAACAATCCATTGGGCATTTCCTTCCTTTGTCAAATATAGAAAGTTTTTTTCCTTTAAGAACAAAATCTGACCTTTATTATAAAAACATTTTGAATATTAATAAGTTCATTTGTAATTTCATATCAACTCTTGGGATCTGTGGTGAGCTCATATTACATCAGTATAGGCACCAATTGTAAATACTACTCAAGATTTAAGCTGTGCATTTTTCTAAGCTTTCCCCTCATTGCATTTTCTTCCCTTCCAAAATATTCATTAGAAGGGTTTCTAAAAATTAAACTCCATCTTGCAATGGCTTAATGAGCTTCACACTATAAAATAAAAGAACCAAATAAAAGGGCTCAATTCTTGCTGAATTTGTCATTTGGTCTCACAGTT
>NW_011220099.1:0-501 GCF_000146605.3 Meleagris gallopavo | reverse complement strand
AAGATAACATATGCCAACAAATGCCTTGTATTATATGGCACTGCCGTAATTCAGTATTTGTTTTTTCTTTTGGAAATAAGGTCACTGTTATTTTTTTTTTTTTCCATTCTCATTGTTACATGGTTTTAAAGAAAATGAAAAAGAAAATGTGAAACACAATTTAGTCCTCATTATTTATTTGTAGATCCTGCAGCATCATGTTGTAATTAATTTTTTTGGAAGTTTCCGTTAAATGTAATATTGCTTCTCTTGTTATCATACTGATTTTTTTTTCTATTTATAAATGTATTTTGATGGGCAGTAAAACAAAGTGTCTTAAAAGTTTTAAATAGAGAAAATGTGCTTTACACAGTTGCCTATAAAAAGTGCTCTATGTTATCCAAGCAATTCATACTATAAGCTTCACTCTTATTGTTGTATGCAATTTTTACTATCATGCAAATAAGCTTAGGTAAATAAAACTAATAGATCACCTTAGAAACTTATGCAATTAATGTGAAA
>NW_011220098.1:0-397 GCF_000146605.3 Meleagris gallopavo | reverse complement strand
GCTTACAGATGTTACTCCCATTGTGTATGTAGCAGTTTTTTTCTGTTATCATTTCATTTTTACTCATATATGAGTTAACGAAGTCTGATAACGAGCAACTGTAACTTTAACTTGTTGTCATCTATACTGATCTTGCTCGGAATTCCTGAATGTAATTCTTTTACCACTCACTTTTCCTATGACTATTTTCTAGGCGTGTCTACACAAACTTCTTCAGTTCAAAGGAATTAATTTATGAGAAACAAGCTAGTAAATGCCACTTAAAATAGATGAAAATAAAATTTAACCTTCTAACTTTGAGTCTTTTTTTTTTAATTCTGTGTTGTGCTCCTATCTCATTGATTTTTTCTGGTAAAGAAAAATAGCGATCTTCTAAAATACTGGACAAATACATCTG
>NW_011220097.1:0-413 GCF_000146605.3 Meleagris gallopavo | reverse complement strand
TTGAAATCCTGGCATACACAGCTGTAACAATCAAGATAAATTTTCTTTAAAAATATTAATGTTAATACACTAATTGAGTTATGAGTAAGTTAAGCCCTGGGATGATTATCTAATTTAGAATGTCCAGAAAGAATACTTTTGAAAAAGGGCTCTTCTAGTGTGGGAAGAGAGAAAGCACTATTAGCTTGCATGTAAAGAAAAGCATTCCTGCCTCAAGCAATACACTGAGCATCTTAAAGCTCATGTTCCTTCTTAACCAGGAACCCAGCACTCTAAACCCCTGTTTAAAAAAAAAAGAAGTCTGCTTTTGTGAAGAAGTCCCTTGAGCATTACAGTACAAAACATTAAAGAAAAAAACAGTCGAAGCTATCATATGTTTTCAAATTATTTACACTGTTGAATGCACATAAAAT
>NW_011220096.1:0-386 GCF_000146605.3 Meleagris gallopavo | reverse complement strand
TGCTATCTATTCAGGAATATTTATAGTTGTCGATTCTGAAAAGGTTATGAAAGCTATGAAAAATTTAGTGACTTCAATGAAATAATACTATATGTAACATTCTTAAGATGTGTACTATATCCATCAGGTGCCTTTTCATTGAAAATTGTGTCTTGTTTTGTCTGTAATAAGGGAACATGATGACAATAAGAAAATGATAATTTGTATATCAAAATGATTGGTCATAATTGTCCCAAAATTCCATAAAATTTTGAGGATTTCAAATTTTAAGTTATGTTATGAGAAAGTAACTTTTTTTTTCCTTGTGATTATAACTTTGAATATCTCAAAATATTATTTAAAAGTTTTTACTTTCCCACCTCCAACTCCATTCTCCCTTAGGACAT
>NW_011220095.1:0-580 GCF_000146605.3 Meleagris gallopavo | reverse complement strand
CTGGTAGGTCTAAGTTTTGAGACAGACACCTCCAAAATCTCATTAAATACCACTCCTTGGAAAGATGTCATTACAAACACAGGATAATTTATTTTGCTAGCATGCTTCACCACAGGGCTGTGATCACCAGCTGTCTGGTGTTTGGGCTGTGAATACATACCCAGAGCTAGAGGTTTAACAAAAACATCAGAGCTAGATTGTGCCTCGAGGCACAATTGATTCTAGTCGATTCTACTGTCCTTCCAGTTACATCTTGTGATGTTTTCTGTACTCACATATTCGTCCCATAAGACATCCATGTGAGCAGCTCTGTGGTTTTATTTTCATGTTTAAAACAAGTTGCTGTAATCAGCTTTTCTGTAACCTTAACTGTAGTTGTTGTGAACATATTAAAGTATTACTTTCCAGGCTCAGACTTATTTAGCTCCATGATTAGAGGCTTAAACTTCAGTGTGGGGAAAGTCTATAACAAAATTGAAGCTCTCTTTAATTTCCTGTGATTCAGCATGCTTGACAGTCACCCAGCTTTTCTTCCCATGCTGTTACATTTGGGACTTGCCCTCTGAGTGCCAGCGGACTG
>NW_011220094.1:0-526 GCF_000146605.3 Meleagris gallopavo | reverse complement strand
TTTGATGCAGAACTGCAGTGGTGAGCCTTGCGTGTTGAGTGCCAGAGAATGGGTTAAAGACCAGGCAGCTGCTTACATTGACAGAGAACTTTCACCTTCCTCAGTGACGTCTAATGCTGTTCGGTCAGAGGATGTCATTTTCACTAGATTGTGGATCTATAGTCACCATATTTACAACAAGCAAAAAAGGAAGAATATTATAGAATGGTCCAAGGAACTCTCTCTGTCAGGATTTTGCATGCCTGGGAAACCAGGTGTTGTTTGTGTAGAAGGTCTGCAAAGTAGCTGTGAAGAGTTCTGGTCAAGGTTAGCTTTTCTTTGTATTTAAATGCTGTTAATACTAAGAGTAATTTGTTTTTTATGTTGTGTATATGGGCAGAAGATTTGACACCCAACCACCTTCCAGCCAATAAGGGTCTGCAAAGGTTGTAGTTTTTTGTTTGTTTGTTGTTGTTGTTATTGCTGTTTTGTTTTTTCCCCATAATGTGCTTGCAACTCAGTATCCACTGTAGTGGTGGTTATAGCA
>NW_011220093.1:0-372 GCF_000146605.3 Meleagris gallopavo | reverse complement strand
CCAATCCCCCTGCTATAAGCAGGGACACCTTCCACTACACCAGGCTGTTCAAAGCCCCAGCTAGCCTGGATATGTCTTCCCCTTTCAAATCTTTAACCTAGAAGGAAAAGTTTGGACCAATTGAGAAAATACACAAATCTCAGCCCAAGGCATTATATTTAAAAACTGCAGATTTTTTGAGTTAACGTCTCAATCTAAGTAGCACCAGTGATCTTTGGGTTATTCTCTAATTTTGACAATCATAGTATGTAAAATCTACTTACTAAAATCTAATTAACTGTTATAATTGATAGTAAACAGTATCATTCCTTTTTTCTCGTATTTCCTTAAAAGTAAACTTTTGTTTACAATTATTGAAGGATTTGCCAATAT
>NW_011220092.1:0-370 GCF_000146605.3 Meleagris gallopavo | reverse complement strand
ACTTTTAGTGCATGTCAAGTTCCTTTCTGTTAATACTTGGCGTTCTAATTTTCTAGTTGCTTAAACAAAATAACAAAAATTTCCCAGGTTTTATGCAATAGTTTGCAATTGCTAAATTCAGTTGAAACAAATTATCATTAAATCAATTTACTAAACTCCAACAAACAATTTTAAATCTCCCTAGAAAGTAATAAATGAATTCATGAAATTAAAGTTGAAAATGCAACTTCAACCTCCAATTAAAAATAAAAATAAAAAATCTCCAAAAGCGTAACTTTAACTCGGACACTAAATTCATATGACTAATTTAAGGTCCATCCTTAGCTCCAGACTTCCTTGACTTGAATTTGGTTCAGAAAATCATCCTTTT
>NW_011220091.1:0-500 GCF_000146605.3 Meleagris gallopavo | reverse complement strand
CATCTTTGACTCACATAAGCAACACAATTCAAACAGAACCACAGAGACACCTACACACATCTACTCCCACTTATCTCAGTCACTCCATCAGCCCAAACCCAGATGGTCCTTCCCTCCATTCCTCATGCTTCACCAAGAGCCACACGGTGCAACCTCACCTCCTGCTGTGGCCTCATGGTGAGCGGGTGGCATTGAGAGCAGCTGGGACTCTCTCCCTCCTCCTTTCTGAAACCATTCCCAACAGAATACTTCTGGAGGAACAGCCCTTCCAGGAAACCTGTTTACTTTTCAAACTCCGGTTGCCATAACAACACAATACAACTATTTAGATGAAATCTCTTTCTCCCCCTTTCTCAGCTTGTGCTCTGTGGTAGGAGCACAGCTTCTGAATCAACGTCTTTTTTCCAGTGAATAGTTTTGTCTGTTTTTATATAAACACACATCAGACAGAATGTGTGAACCTCAGCCAAGCTGAGTTCTACAGACCCATCCTCTGCAAG
>NW_011220090.1:0-517 GCF_000146605.3 Meleagris gallopavo | reverse complement strand
AGGGTAAGGGTTCGAAGTTAATAGTACATTAGTACTTTGGAGCGACTTTGGAACTGGAATAATGGAAGGCCTAGCTCCAGGGATATGGAGAAGTGCCTACCTACCTGGACTTTAGGAATGTTTCTAAACAGGCATAAGAAATAAAATTTTAGTTCAATAAACCTTAATTTGTCTTTCTTTCTAAATGACTTTTCTATAGTTAGGATTCTGATTTAAATATAATCTCCTATACGGTTTGCCAAATGGAATCTTTTTTTGGGGGAAAAAAAAATCTCTGACAGTACTGGTGAATAGTGCAGCAGGTTCATGTGAAATTTTTCTGTTATCATTCTTTTGATTTAAGTGTTGGATCTAAAATACTACATCAATTCATTTTAATGGTAGATAGTGATCTACTAAAGTAAAAAGGTTTGGAATCAATTTTAGAGGTTATTTATATATAAAATCACACTGTTTTTAATCCACTTTGAAAAATATTAGAGTAATAAGGAGACTGAAGCTGATGTTTAAGCACATA
>NW_011220089.1:0-476 GCF_000146605.3 Meleagris gallopavo | reverse complement strand
AAAAAAACCTCAGTTTTCAAATTTGCTATGCTGGACTATTTTAGGCTATGCAATGAGGCAGTCAGCGACTCATCCAGCACACAAACACCAGATCTTAGTGTAAGTTAACATTCCAGTCACAGTAGAAAAAGGTTTTGTTTCTTTTTTCCCCATGAACTTGCCTTAACACATTCCAGTTTTTAGTTTCTTCTAAAGGAATTCAATACAACTAAGAGTGGAAAATACAAGATCTTAAGTAGTCAAGATGAGGAATATAGTCATCAGAAGTTTCTTGAGAGTAATTCAATGGGAAAACAGTTTGGTTTTTTTTGTTGTTGTTGTATTTTTAATTACACATATTCCTAAACCTCATCTAAACTTTTTCCAGTCCTTTCAGAAATCAATGTGAAGCCTGGATACACAGATATTTCTATTATTGTTAGAAACATGGTAATAAAACAAGAAAAACAGAAAAATATAAAATACCTTTGTCCTTT
>NW_011220088.1:0-434 GCF_000146605.3 Meleagris gallopavo | reverse complement strand
AACTACAGATATCCAGATGTGGAAGTTGGTACTCACAGGCAGGAGTTACATACCGATCTGAGATTTGGGCTTCAAGTTGGCACAGAGTGATAAAGAGATGAAAAAAGCCCACCAACACAGAACAGTGTATTTTTATTACTGTTTTTTCCTTTTTTTCCTTCCCACCCCCCCCCCCCCTCCCCTCCCTCCCCCCATGAGAGAGATCTTTGAAGAAATTCAGACATTGAATGTTGATGAATATGAGAAAATAGTGTTGTCACAATGGTTTCACTTCAACTGAGGCCGGTTGGGGCACCAAATACTTTTTATTTCTCTGTCACTGTGTTGTGCTTTCTGTCATTGGGTAACCATGACATTCAAGATCCCTGAAAAATACAAAAAGGCAACTGTGTGGGAATATGTAGAAAACTGTTTAAAGCTACCATGCCAGCCGG
>NW_011220087.1:0-450 GCF_000146605.3 Meleagris gallopavo | reverse complement strand
GTGTATTATCAGCTTTAACAGAGAAAATAGATACATTCATTTCCAGGATAAAAATCAGAAGTAAAATTTAGCAGTACGTAGGGAATAGATCCTCCTAATTTCAATCTTTTAGTTAATAAGAATCTTTATCCTTTATTGAAAAGCATTTAACTTTTATAATACTTACCACTGCTAGCTTCATTGCAAACATAAATAATCAAAAGAAAAAAGAAAAAAAAGAAAAAAAAATGTAAAGTCTGCTGAAAAGAATACTAAGTGGACTCAGTAAAGGGGATTTTGTAGCTGAGAAACATGGCATACATTGGCAGAACTCTACTGATTCTAAGATAGACCTGCCAAGATGTGTCCAAGCATCAACTCTTTTTGTATTTCCAAATAGATCAACTGTTTCCAAACCACAGATTAACACTGATCTTTGCAATATCCACAAAAATTATTTATATCCTAGCT
>NW_011220086.1:0-446 GCF_000146605.3 Meleagris gallopavo | reverse complement strand
TTTATTTCTCTTAATCAGTGAGATTCTTTTTTTTATGGCCTAATTATTTTAACTTTTCCTCTATAGGAGCAGATCTTTTAAATTGGGTCACGGAATTGTTGTGTTTAATTATAAAAGAATAATTTTAGAAGAATAATCCAAGTAATTCTTAATTTTTTTTTTAATTTGTCATATTATGCCCCCTATGTCTACTTAATGTTATCTATTGTTTTGGTTAAGGCAAATTTAAAAATACATTTTTTAACAGGAAAAACAGCAGCAAAACTTTGCTTCAGAGCTCCTGGTTAAGTGGGTCAGCAGGTGAAGTCTGAATTGCTAGTAATAATTCTCCCTCAGAGTTTTTTGTTGAACAAGAACCAACCCTGCCTGAGGTTGGGTTGGTTCTTGTTCAACACACTTGACTGCCGTCTCTCTCAGTGCTGCTTCTGGAACAACGAGCCCCATTC
>NW_011220085.1:0-485 GCF_000146605.3 Meleagris gallopavo | reverse complement strand
GTACCCTAACCACAAATCAAATGATTTTAATATTCATAGAATCGAATAATCATATAATCGTTTGACTTGAAGGGTCTTAATGGTCATCAAAATCCAATCCCCCTGCAATAAACAGGGACACCCACTGATCAGATTGCTCAGAGCTCCATCCAGCCTGACCTTGGGTACCTCCAAGGACAGGACATCCAACACCTTGCTGGGCAACCTGTGCCAGGGCCTCATCACCCTTATGGCAAAAAAACTGTTATTGTAAAACAAAATATTGGGATACTGGAAATAATTAGTTGGAATGGATTCCTAGCAATCAATTACTTTTTACCTTTTTAAGTCACATTTTCATTATTTTGAACTACTCACTCCAAACATTATCTTCCATCATTGAGTACCATTGTAAAATCCACTGTTCTGCTCAAAGACAGAATGAGAGAAAAATGGAAGAAAAAGAGAGAGAAAAGGAGGAAAGAATACTAGCATTTATTGTTTTG
>NW_011220084.1:0-304 GCF_000146605.3 Meleagris gallopavo | reverse complement strand
GTACATTCAGACCTTCATGCTTAGACATCTGTAGCATAGCAGCACCATGCAGATAGCTTCGCAAAAGGAGATTAACAGTATGATTTTGCCTGGCTAACAGAGTAACAAGTAAGAAAGAGACAAGAATCAGAGCTCAATGGAAGTCTGATACGATACATTTCCATACTGCTATTACTGGGGAAAAAAAGAAGGAAAAAAAAAACAAAACAGAAAGGAGAAAAAATGCAGTGAAAGTGTCCTTTCATAGTTAAAATGAGCCATAAAATAATTGCTAATGAAGTTCACATACTATGAATACAGAACT
>NW_011220083.1:0-493 GCF_000146605.3 Meleagris gallopavo | reverse complement strand
CCCCTCGTCCTGCTGTTATCTCCCCTTTCCAAGAGCTGACTCCCCTCCTGTCTGTAGGCTCCCTTTAGGTCCTGCAGGCTGCACTGAGGTCACCCCGCAGCTTCTCTTCTCCAGGCTGAACAAGCCCAGCTCCCTCAGCCTGTCTTTGTAGTGGAGGTGCTGCAGCGCCCTGATCATCTTTGTGGCTCCTCCGGACCCTCTCCAACAGCTCCCTGTCTTTCTTGTACTGGGGCCCCCAGACCTGGACGCAGTGCTGCTGATGGGGCCTCATGAGGGCAGAGTAGAGAGGGACAATCACCTCCTTGTCCCTGCTGGCCACCCCTCTTCTGGGTGAGATGGAAGCAACACCCAGTTTGTTCAGTCACTGCTGGAATTTACAAAGAGCAGTTCAGAAAGCTGAGTGATCTGAAGGACACGGGCTCAGTCTCACCGTAAGAGAAATTGTTGTGGTGTCAGCTAAGCATGGATTCCCTATTAGAATGAGAGGGAAAAG
>NW_011220082.1:0-510 GCF_000146605.3 Meleagris gallopavo | reverse complement strand
ATTTTTCAGTCTAAGTTACCTTTTTTGATCCCGAGTGTTCAAGATGGAATGGCAAATTTTAAGAGAAGGTTTATGATTGCTCTCTGTGCCCTTAATTATTGCCCTTCATCTTACTGGTGATGTCCTGGCTTTGGATTTGTCTTCCAGAGGTTGCCTTGTATTGAAGTACAGTGTGAATGCTATGATGAATCAAATCTCTGTGAACTACACTGTCAGGCATGCAAAAGCAGAGTGGTAATAGATTGGCAGCACAGGAGAAACAACCTGTGTTTGACATGTAAGGTTATCATAAGCTTGATGTTGAACGTATTTGAACGTTTAAATGTCTCTATTCTCACAGCAGTGATTACAATCTAAGCTTGAATTTTATTATTTTTATATTATTATTATTATTAATGCTTAACACCATGGACCTCCTAGCCAAATGTAACTTCTGTTTCAAGGATATATGTTGTTCTAGCATTTGATCAAAATCCATAAACTGGAAAGAAATCTACTTCATTAACTTAG
>NW_011220081.1:0-516 GCF_000146605.3 Meleagris gallopavo | reverse complement strand
GATGATTTTTGAACAGCAAAACTCACAATGCTGTATATGCATTTATCTCTCCATAAATGCTAGCTGTGGTAAGCAGAATGCTTCAAGATGTGGGCATGATTGTTTGACACTCTAGGCAAATCAGCATTTGTAAAGAAAGACTTTTTTTTAAGTGCAGTATGTGTTTACATGTACATCACCTTACCACAAAATCTTGGTGTTGCGTGATGTGGCTTTACTATTTGTTCTTCTGGGTAGATAGTCAGCCTCTTTAAATTGGACTGAATCTGAAAGAACTGCTGATTGTCCTTTTTATTGTTTTTTTTTTTACTTTCTTTTGAATGATATTTCTGAAGAGCATTTCAAATCTTGCATGTTTCATTCTTTTTAGAAACCTTTTAAACTATTGCTGTGTAAGAAACACAAGATTTTTTTTTTGAGAATTCCTGGCTTTTTGAGAATTTTTTGGATCATGATCTTTCTCAGGAGCCACTCCTTCTTTTCTGATCTGTAGTGGTGTGTATGGGGATTGCTGAA
>NW_011220080.1:0-608 GCF_000146605.3 Meleagris gallopavo | reverse complement strand
GCCAACCTTCCTTCCCCGATGAGAAACGGAACAACCCCCCATAACAGCAGCATATGCTCAGAGTCTGGAAAAAGCAACAAAGATTCTGCTATGAAGGTGAAGTGCTAAACCACAAGATCTAACATATACCATTGAAGTAATTTTTGTATCTTTCAGTGGAAGTAGCTGTGTGTCTGTTTTTGTTTTTGGTTTTTTTTTTTTGTACAGGGATGTATTTAGATTGCTACACAAATACACACAAGCACTTCCTCCACCCAGAGGAAGGAGGTATGGAACAGCAGGACTCCAGCCTGCCCCCTGCTGAAGCAGAGCACATGTTTCTGGGAAACCCACGAACTCATCCCCCTGGAATCTACAACTTCACAAACACCTACAGCCACCTGAGCTACCTCTAATATATCAGGGCTGAAGCTCTTCAGGAACTACCCGAGGAGATAAGGGGCGCCCTTCATTAAGGAACTTTATTCAGCATTAATGATTTATATTTTTTAGGAGAGCTGTCACAGAATGAGCAACTGACAGCTGACATGGCAGAAGTAGTGTGATAATATTTGTATAACACAGCTCATGAAAACAAAGCAGCTGCATGCAATGAAGTATTTTGTTTC
>NW_011220079.1:0-550 GCF_000146605.3 Meleagris gallopavo | reverse complement strand
CTACAGATCTGTATTTCTGCCTTTGTTTTCTCTGCATGCCTTTTGCAGAGCTCTCACTGTGGTGTCAAGTGTAGGACATCTCTCCTCTCTTTACCTGGATGTGCTCCACTGCCTCTCCCTCTCACGCATCTGTACCTTTTCACAGGCTTTGAGGCATTTCCTCTTCCTTGAGATGTGGCTGAAATTGTTCTATTTATTCAAGGTAATTATGTGGGTACTCACAGACAGATAAGACCATTTCATACCTGTCTTTTCTTGAAGAAAAAAAAAAAAAGGAATGTGAGTGTGTCACTGGCCAACAGCATAAAGCATTTGACATTAAAGACGTGAAAAAAGCTCTGGCTGTAATGTACACAGAGACTGAAATATAATTACAGGATATACACTTCTGCTAGGGTTTGTTAATAAACTGGCGCGTTGTTTTATGATAAAATGGAGATGGAGTTGTACAGTGAGGCAGCATCACACAAGTTACCCACATGGACTGCTAATGCACCACACGTGAGGATACATTTCCATGTCTTGATCTCTGATTGCTACTGCGAGCTAC
>NW_011220078.1:0-532 GCF_000146605.3 Meleagris gallopavo | reverse complement strand
AATGCTTTTTGTCATGATCATTAAGTAATAAAAAGCAAACGTGAATTGTGAGATTTACAATCCTTTGGATCCATGCTCTGAAGTCAAGGATGACCACCCTACAGAACACAGTTTATTAGTTAGGAGCAACAAGCCACATAAATGCCAAAGATAGCATGGGCACAGTATTGCCCACAGATATCAATCTCATCATTAGCATTATATTTTCTCTATTTTTAATGCCACCTACTCAAGCATTCCTTTAACCGCACAGCAGACACACCCTCATCTGACTACACTTAGTTTTGTCCCATTTAGTTTTACCAGTAGACTTGACTTTTGGGAAATGCAGTCATTCGTATGGTCCTTAGCCATGTGTAACTGAAGAATTAGTGAACTCTTTTTTTTTTTTAATTGACTGTCCTGAGATTTAAGTCATTTTTGTGTAAGTAACTTTGAAAGAAAAAAGAGTAACTTTGATTAAAGTTGTTGTGGTATATTATATATATATTTAAATTATAAACATACCAAAACACAGAGAGATCACACAAAT
>NW_011220077.1:0-477 GCF_000146605.3 Meleagris gallopavo | reverse complement strand
AAAGTAGTGGTTTTATTGAAAGAGAGCTTTGTGGTATTTTGCGTTTGAAATGTGTTTTAAACGCGGAGTTTTAAGGAATTGGCAATTTGTTTTAAAGAAATGGGTAAAATATTTTTAAACCACCACTTTATTTAAACTATTGTGCCTCCTTCAGTAAACATTCAGTACATGACTGAACCCTGTATGAACTTGTGCTTGTTGCTGGCTAAATAGATTCAGAGCTGAAATGAAAAGGAGCTGCTATTGAGAACAGTACAAAAAAGTTGGGTGTGCATTTTTTTATTTGCCCACACACAGGCTATTACCCCCAAAATACAGCGTTCACAGGACCTTTTATTAAAACACCATTTTTTTGTTGTTTTGTTTTTTTTTCCTAGGCCACAAAGTACTAAACTTGAAAGCAAGCTGTTAACAGAAATGAGTAATTATTGAAGCTCTAACAGGCAGCTTTCATTGAAGTTGATTACAGCAGCCATA
>NW_011220076.1:0-585 GCF_000146605.3 Meleagris gallopavo | reverse complement strand
TTGTAAGCAATACGGGTCAGATCCTCAGCTGTTGGATCTTTGCATATTCTAACTGCACTACAGCTATGCTTGTATACCTCATCTGAGCACTTGCCTCTTTGTTCTGCTGGTATATGGAATGTACAGCTGTGATATTTTTTTTTTTTTATTCTTGCACAGTATTTTAAAAGTTTCTGCGTAACATATAGGAGTTTTCCCCTTTGTGTTTTCTTTGTAGACTCTTATCCATAGTTTATAAGTTTCTATTGGTTTGTAGGCCATCATTTTAAAAGCAGTGATTGTGATGCATCTCTTCTCCTTGCTTGCTAAGCAAAAACCATCGAGGTTTGATCATCAGTGTTTATAATCATTACTAATTGTTACTAGTGTTAAGTGTCATTAAACTGGACAAAATATAAAGTTGGAGACTTTAATTTTTTTCTACATTTTCTGTAGCTGTATGCAGCCCTGAGAGGATGCAACTGTAACCTACTATATAATTTAATACATCAAACATTTAAGTCTTAAAACCACAGTCTTATGGTATGAAACGAAGTAAGTTAGCGCTGGAAATTAAGAATCCAAATGCATTTGAGGAAGTTCTAA
>NW_011220075.1:0-520 GCF_000146605.3 Meleagris gallopavo | reverse complement strand
AGGCACACAATGACAATGAAGAACTGGTTTGTGAGTCAGCCAACAGCCTCCACTGTTGGTTCTGCTTCTGCCTTTGTGTGCGAACATGGAAAGCTGTCTGTGTTCAGAAGGTGATTCACTTATTTGGTTTCTTGTTTTTGATTGTGTTTTACTTTCTGTTTTTTTTTTTCTTGATATCCAACTTCAGTTGCTCTGTAACTGATACTCTTTTTCTGTTTGAGTGTACGAAAAGATAAATGTCTCTACTTCTGCCACAGCGTGGTGAGAATGAGCTTGCTGACACTGAGCCAGGCTCTCCATTCAACTGGACCACTTTTTGCTTTGTTCCTGATAGGCTCATCAATTCTGCTCTTGAAAGTGGGTTAACAGACATAGTATTATTTAGCACCAGCGTGCCACACCTTTATCAAAAAACCTATATTTGATTTGCTTAACTTTCCTAAAAATAACCATTTTCAATACTGAAGAAACACTGCTATCGTGTTACTGTAATTCTGTCAGAAACAGCATCCCATAGATG
>NW_011220074.1:0-434 GCF_000146605.3 Meleagris gallopavo | reverse complement strand
CTGTGTTGTATTTGAAGGAAAGATGCTGTTTGGGCAATTCAGGGTTTTATTTGTAGTTCCAAGTCCTCTTGGAGGAATAGAAGAACTGTCTGGCTTAGTTTTCCATTGCTTATTCTCTTCTGGGACACCAGAATTATTTTCTCAGATTTCTTAGACATATATATTTCTCATCCTTATGTAGCCATTATTTCTAGTATACCTTACAGTTGGACAGGAAAAAAAAAAAAAAGAACGTATAGATCTGATCACCAAGATTAACGTATCATCTCTGAGCATCTGCGAAGCCCAGAAAAAAAGCTATAACTTCTGATTTGGAATAGACTTCCATAGGAAATATCTCCTGCTTCCTATGCTGAAGACTACTTTGCAGGTTTGGTTTGCTAGGCTGCTATGGTTGGGTTCTATGCTGTTAAACACTGGTGTTATTAAACTTC
>NW_011220073.1:0-575 GCF_000146605.3 Meleagris gallopavo | reverse complement strand
AAAACAAAAATCAAGTACTTGAATATTCTTCCATTTTAGCCAGGACTGTTGTAAGGCTGTCTTCATCTGCAAACACTATATGCACAC
Organism: Meleagris gallopavo; assembly: GCF_000146605.3. Lineage (NCBI taxonomy): Eukaryota > Metazoa > Chordata > Aves > Galliformes > Phasianidae > Meleagris > Meleagris gallopavo. The sequence goes on along the minus strand of NW_011220073.1, from coordinate 488 downwards.
TGATAATTTTATAATGACTATCATTACTGGCTATAGCTTTCTTAAATAAGAAAGATAGATAAAACAGCTATTCCATCTCTCGGATAGTTTAAAGGATAAAATCTCAGTTTCTTTCTTTCCTTTAAAACTCTTTGAGATCATCAGTGCTTAAGCTTTTCAACAAATCCAAAAGCAAAAACCTTGTAAAGCTACAAAGCACAAACACTGATCTCTCTAAAAGTCTGCTTGTTTATGAATTACATTTGTTCTTTAGAAGTGTAAGCAACTTTAAAGCTTTTCTTTTCTACCTATTTTAAAGAACTTTTATCATTCTTCCTTTTTTTCCCCTTAAATTACCTTAAAACTACCTGCAGATTCCTTTCAATTATTATTTTGTTGACATACTTTGTAAATTCTCCCCAACTATAAAGCCACATTTTTCTTTCATAGATACAACAATTTTACCCTCTCTTATTTTGATGTCATTTTACAGCTGTAATTTAAATTAC
>NW_011220072.1:0-536 GCF_000146605.3 Meleagris gallopavo | reverse complement strand
AAAACTACTGAAGTATGCATGAGTTTAAATCTTATGCTAGAATTTAACAATAAGAAATTTTTAAAAAATTTACTCGAGTTAAAACTATGAGCATTCTCCATATGACATACTTCTATTTTGTACTTCTCAAGTTAAATTTTCTAAAGTGAAAGCAATAAGGGAAAAACAATTATATTTATTTTAGTAATGAAACAAACATTTTGTATACTGTGCAAATGAATTTCAAATACTTTATCATGTAGCATTTTAGAACAGATGATCAACATAACCCATATCCCATGTGGGATACACCACTGCCATAAACACCCATTAGCACATATTACTAAATGACAAAACAGACTGAAGCCTATCTAAAAACATAAGACAAAATTTGTAAAACGATGAGTGATGCTATATGCTCTTCATTACCATTAGAAAAATTACATTGGTTGATTTATTCAATTGTGTTGGGTTTTTTTTAAAGTTTTTTAGTTCAATGTGTTTGTTGTTGTTTTTTTTTCCAAGTACATTAACATGATAATTTGAAAAGGGAAAAG
>NW_011220071.1:0-482 GCF_000146605.3 Meleagris gallopavo | reverse complement strand
ACTAATTAATCACAATGGGTATATTCTGGGAGTTGGACTAGATGTCCTCCAGAGGCTTGTTCCAATCCCAATCATTCTATGATTATGGCTGCTTGGAGCTAAGTAATTTTCCTTTAATTCTCTTGAAGTTAATATTTGAGATGCTCACTTTCAAGTTGTCTCTGTATTCACTTAGCTGTACTGTCTGGTGTCAAAATTTGAACTTTGCTAATTTGGTACAACTTTCTTGAAATGTGTCTTTTAAAACAATATCAGACTTTGTCAGCCAACAACCTCTTTAGCTTTTAAAAGAAAGAAACTCTATTTTCTTTAAAACTGATTTATATTTGTGGCCATTTTCTTTAGAGTGAATTACCATTTATCATCAATTCAGATGCTTGGGTATCTTTAGCTGAATCTGAAGACTGAAACTAGAAGCAAAACCCAACTTTAGAGTTGTTTCTATATTGATGTGTTGAAAATAGTTGTCTGAGTTCAAGTGT
>NW_011220070.1:0-398 GCF_000146605.3 Meleagris gallopavo | reverse complement strand
AATATGTTTAAGAATATTCTTAACGTAATTTAAATTTCAGTGGGACATTGCTGTGTGCTTAGTTGAATTAGGGCTACATTGCAAGGTACAGACCATAATGAAGTTCCTACAGGGCTATAAAACTTCTACCTGTAATTTTTCTTTGCTTTGTGAGTACTATGGCCAATTTTCTGTTTATGAGTAATCCTGTTTTATTATTGAAGTTACAGTGACATGTAGAAGATGCTAATCAAATTTTAAAACATTTTAGTTCAAAATGAACTATGAACTTCAACATAAATGCAGTAATGATTTCAAGTTTAAGCAATATATTCCTGAATGATGAAAGACCTTTAAAGAAAAGTCAAATAATTCCCACGTACTCACGTACTAGATGAATTTTGCCTTTTTTTTTTTTT
>NW_011220069.1:0-424 GCF_000146605.3 Meleagris gallopavo | reverse complement strand
AAATGGCTGCCTGGTCTTTATGGAAAGTTCTAGACAGAGATAAGTTCCAGCCCAACCAGCTTGGCATTTTCTCACTTGAGGAGCAACAGGGCTTTTACCCCAAGAAAAAACCTATTTAAAAAAACAACTTTTTAAATAGAAACAACACTGATCTGTTCCTTGGTGTAAGTAAAGAAATTAGAAAAAAAGTTTTTTTTTTTTTGATGCTACGTTCTCCATGAAACACTACCAACGTTTTCTCATAATCTATCCTATGCACAGAACTAGTGAAAGCTGTACACAAAAAATCCTGACAACCATCAACCCAACATGGAATGAAACAACAGAACAGGCCGAATACAGAAGCGAGGAGCGCACGGCCAAGACTTCCCCCATCCAACTCATGGGCCCTTCAGCACACAAAGGCGCGTTGCCCTTTCCTCCA
>NW_011220068.1:0-566 GCF_000146605.3 Meleagris gallopavo | reverse complement strand
AATATAGTAAGGTTTTTTGCTCTCACAAGGAATTGAGGATCAACGTTATATGCGCTGAATAGAAGCTTTATCTTGCATATCAAAAATTGACAGCCTTTAATTCAGTACTCCCTTCACTCCTAAATTCATTCCACAATGATAATAGCATCAAAACCACTTGCTCACTGCAGCAATTCATGTTAGTATTTATGATTAATAATTTATGTATTTCAGTAAAACAAAGATGATGCATTAAAAGTAGGTTCTTGAAGTACAAAGTTTTTGTAGGTTTAAATGTTTAGGTATGAAAAATTGGGAGTTTAGTTTGGTTGCTTTTTTGTTTAGGGTTTTTTTTTTTCATTCTGATAGAGACGAGAAGAGTATTGAACTTGCCAAGAATACTAAAGCCCCAATATATTTTTTAAATATAAAAATATTTATTAAGTACCTGTAAATTCTTTTAAATAAAAGACCTCCTTTAGGGTCAAGCAGTTAAAATAGGCAGATATATTCCCTGCCTAAGGAATGGCTGGCTACCTTCAATTTCTAGGAGCAGAGAATTATCTATAAACACTGGTCTCCCATCT
>NW_011220067.1:0-324 GCF_000146605.3 Meleagris gallopavo | reverse complement strand
CATGAGCCAGCAGTGTGCCCTCGTGGCCAAAAAAGGCCAATGGCATTCTGGGGTGCATTAAGAAGAGCGTGTCCAGCAGGTCGAGGGAGGTGATCCTCCCCCTCTACTCTGCCCTGGTAAGGCCTCATCTGGAATACTGTGTCCAGTTCTGGGCTCCCCAGTACAAAAAAGACAGGGATCTCTTGGAAAGAGTCCAGCGGAGGGCCACAAAGATGGTGAAGGGCCTGGAGCATCTCCCCTATGAAGAAAGGCTAAGTAAACTGGGTCTGTTTAGCCTTGAGAAAAGAAGACTGAGAGGGGACGTGATCCAGGTTTATAAATATC
>NW_011220066.1:0-446 GCF_000146605.3 Meleagris gallopavo | reverse complement strand
AACAGTGATTATCATGCAGAATAAGATAGTATGCCAGATTTTGTGGACTAAATAAAAATAAGACAGCACTGACATATAGTTCACATTTCATGTAGCCATTGAAATTCACATCTTCTAAACAGACTTTTAAAAAAATTATTAAAAAAACACCCAAAACCAATATCTTCCGTATTATTTCTCACGCTTTCTTGACATGCAGTGCTTCATGTCTGCCCTTTCCAGCAGATTCCTATACAAAGCCTGTCAGCTCCACGTTGTGTCACTGGTACTCTGTTTATGGCAAATTAAGAACTGCAGATTTACAAAGCTATTTCCTACTATTTTTGAGAAACTGCCTTTTTCTTTTTTTTTTTTAATTACTACAATGAAGTTATGTTTCTGAAGGATAGAGAAAATAATAGAATATTGCTGTGCTTAAAAGTCCTTACTGCGTGACTGAAGCCTTT
>NW_011220065.1:0-539 GCF_000146605.3 Meleagris gallopavo | reverse complement strand
AGGATTAAACTAAAATCATCATGCTAAGTTTGCATGCTTCTGCTGAGCTTTAGACAGGAGCCGCAGATCTGTTTTTTCTAGTTTTCTTAACCAATATTCACAGTCTTATAGTGTATTTTTTATTTTTTTAATTTATTTTATTTTTTTAAATCTTTGCTGCATAGTCCTGATCTATTAGTTCCTGGAATCATAGATCCAAGAAAATTTCAGCTTTATTACCTTTTCAAGCAATTTACTATCCTTAGTATAGGGAAAATGTGAACAACTTGGATGTAGCCTATAACAGTTAAAAAACAGTAACCCAACTCTGAAAAAACTTCAAGCTTTTCAACCAGTCTCTTGCTTTCAGAGTCCAAAGGAACTCTAATATCTGACTCTACTAAGATAGACTGAAATGTCTCTTCAAAATGGGGCAGGCTGCTGCTTCAAACAGTTCAACCTGGTAAAGTTCAGAGGTGGAGGTTTTCTTATGCTTTCCTTAGTCTGATGACAGGGAAGTGAGATGGTGTAATTTCCTTTTCTTTGTAGTTCCAGAATTT
>NW_011220064.1:0-428 GCF_000146605.3 Meleagris gallopavo | reverse complement strand
CACTTTAGTTCTGCAGTGCAGATGTATTACTTGGACGCTGATAAATTACAGTGAAGATTTATTTGTACTTATTGCACTAGCTTTAATATTTTTTCTGTTTTTCTTGTCTTGACTACTTATATTTATACTGCAGCGTACTGAAATTTCTTTTCCCAGAAATGTTCATTTGCATCTGAAAGAACAAAAATGTTTGTATTAATGAAAGGGAATTCTCCTAGGGTATCTTCCTAGAAGGTGTCTCTTTTTAAAAGGGATTAAAAGAGGAAAGGGGACAACAGGGAAGAGATCCAGGATTCCAAGGCTCCCTACTTCACTCTAATGTTTGACTGCCCTCACAATAAAGAGATTTTCCCAATGCCACCGATCTGAATCTCCCCTGGTGAAGCTTTGTGCCATTCCTGTATGTCCTTCATTGATTACCAGGGAAA
>NW_011220063.1:0-480 GCF_000146605.3 Meleagris gallopavo | reverse complement strand
GGGAGACCTCTAGCAACGTATGATGGAACCCAGGAGTGACAGAGGATTTCAAGCACTATCAACATTTCTATAAGGTGTTCCTTTTCTTAAATATATGTATGTTTTGGTATAATTATATTGTGGGTAAATAATAAAATCTGGTGACTTTAGGAAATGGACTACTATGAAACTAGTTTAGGCAGTGGTATTTAAATTATATTGCTGGTTTGCTAGGACAAATATTGCCTTAAAAATCGCCGTGAAAGCTGAGCTAGCAACACTAATATACAGGGAAAAGTGATGGATTCTGTCACTGGGGATGCTAGTTGGCAAATCTACAGCAGTACTTCTCTGTTGCTTCCTTATCTACTCTCATGAATGTCAATATTTTTATTCTTTTTTTTAAATATGAAGAAGCACAGATTTTCTGGGCTTTTTGATGGCAAAGACAACCTAAGCAGTGAGCTTTAGAAACACAACTTGTTCCTGGCTTTGATCTCT
>NW_011220062.1:0-420 GCF_000146605.3 Meleagris gallopavo | reverse complement strand
CCTTAAAACCTGAATAGCAGCCCAGGAACTTTGTCTCAAGGACTGGCTGTTTCCTTCCTTCATAAATTCCTATCTCCATTAATCTCTGTTTATTTTCCTTCTTCTTTTAATTTGCTTAATGGACTTCAGCCGAAGTCTCTCCTAGAAGTTGGAGGAAAGTAAACTCTGATAAATCCTTTGGGACTTAATAGTCACAGTTAAGCACTTCTTTGGATTATTTTGTCTGACTTTCATCTTTGCTGCTGCAGAAATGACGGCTGCCTAGTACTGCTGCCTTAACCCGTGACTTAAGAGCCTGGGAATGAACTGACAAAAGATACCCTTCTTTCTTTCTTCTTCTGCAAGTATGGAAACACAGCAAGACTGGATTTAAATTCGTAAAATGCAACCAGAGTGTGTACCATGCACTTTCTCCATGCA
>NW_011220061.1:0-419 GCF_000146605.3 Meleagris gallopavo | reverse complement strand
GGGGCATGTCTGCTGGGTCTTTCTTTGCTTTCTTTTTCCTTTTGAGTTACTGTAGGATGTATCTCAATGGGATCTGCGGCAAGCAGAGCTTCAACATCTGATTTAGAGGTTTTATCTTCTAGATCGACCAGGTCCATTGATTCAGGAACCAGGCTACAATCCATTGAGATGTTATGGACCGCCCTATTGGGAAATTGAGGCTTGATTTTTCCCTGTCAGCATCCAGAGTCCTCGTTCTAATTTCTAAGCAGTCTCATAATAATTACTTTCATTTCTAAAGTATTGGCTCTCGTTTTGGCCTGAATTAAAGCATTTAACAGTGGCTATGTCACAGTAGAAGCAGCTAGCTTCTGTTCTTTGTAACCAACATATCTTAGGTCAAACCATGAAATAACATGCCATGTGAAATGCAGGATATT
>NW_011220060.1:0-414 GCF_000146605.3 Meleagris gallopavo | reverse complement strand
GGAGGAGAAGATGACTTGTCTCCACAGAAGCAACAGCAACAATAATAATAAAGGGGAGGAAAAAAAAAAAAAGACAGCACCAGCAAGTTCAAGAAAATCTGTGAAAACCAAAACCAAGCAGCATTTACTACTGAATTTCTGGATTTTTTCCATTCTTTCATGAGAATTTAAAAATTTTGCAGGGTCCAGGGGAAATGTGTCTCACTCACAGGATAGAAGGATGTGATGCAACCATCTTCAGTCTGAATACAACAATACACAAGGTAGAAATAATTTTTCACAAAGGTCAAAGTAAGAACCAGTGATGAAAACAATGAAATATAAGCATGAAGAATCTCTAACAACTAGCACCTGTTTGTAGACTTTAAGACCTGTTGTTTACTAAAATATTAAGTAGTGCACAACTCGGCTCCT
>NW_011220059.1:0-431 GCF_000146605.3 Meleagris gallopavo | reverse complement strand
AAAAATCCGTATTTGTAAAAATGCACGTCTACATTTTCTCCTGTGCTGAATTTAATGGCACAATTTTAACCCCATTGGATAGGGTTTGAATTAACAGTATCAAGAAAGGTATTGGGTTTTGTTTGTTAGTTATTTTGCTGTTGTCTTTCTTCTTTTTGTTCTTCTTTTCAATTAAAAGGCTTAAAATTTTAGTGTCTTTTTGCAATTTTTCTTGCATTAACAAGAAGTTTTCATAGTTATGGTATCATTTTTCCTTAAAAAGATCTTGTAGGAAATTTCATTTAAATCTTAGACATTTTTTTTTTGTGAAAAATCAAGTCTGTATTGCTACAATAATTGTATTTAAGCTACAAATGTGAAACAATTAAGACGTTTAGATGGCATCAAAAGATCGTCCTTTGTTCTTCAACATTCCCCAGTCAAATTTAATA
>NW_011220058.1:0-480 GCF_000146605.3 Meleagris gallopavo | reverse complement strand
AAGAGGATGTGAAAACAAAGGTACTCAGTCGATGCACAAGTGCAACAAGCGAGCTACTCAGGCAGAGCTCAAGCGCTCCAATGAAGGGACGCAGCACGCACTGCTCCTCCCCTCATTCGAGCCGCTTATGACATCATAAGGGCCACCAGGCTGCTCCACCATGACGGACAGGGTGGGGAGGCAAGACCAACTCACAAGACCAGAAGATTCCATCGCGGCACCCAACATTCTAGAACCAGTGGGCGGTCGGAATTCTACCTCAGCCGAATCCTGGAGAAGCTGGCACGGGGTTGTCGTGACCAAAGCGCTTGCTCTTGTGGAGCCTCGTACAACTGGCCTCGGCCATCCCTCTGGAGGGCCTTCCTCCCCTCAGGCAGCTGGATATATAGACACATTCATAACTACTATCTTCTTCTCTACCTTAGTCTTGAGGCACACAGTTCAGCTGTTTCATTGCCATAAAACAACCCCATTGACGTC
>NW_011220057.1:0-447 GCF_000146605.3 Meleagris gallopavo | reverse complement strand
GTTAGGCTTGACTAATGAAAATAGAGGATAAGACAACAGAATTCTTAGTAAATAATAGACCCTAATATTAAAAATAAAAAAAAAATTGAAATTAGTAATAAAAGCGATTAGAAAATAAAACTAGTATGTTACAAGCACATATGCTCAGCACCACTCTTCAAAGTTTGGAAACTACTGTATCCACGCAGACTCTACTAATAAAAATAATATCAGAAATAAATACTTCAAAAATCATCACCTAAGTATGGTCACTAAAGTTCTTATGCTCTTTAACTCAAGAGTATGTGATTCTTTTCCTAATTCAGATCTTCTGTAAGTGACAGTCTTCACACCTACCAATCTCCCTCCTTTGGATAGCATCCTTTTACAACCATGTGCCACACCTTAGTCACCAGGTGCAAATGCTGGGCCTTATTTCACCCTCTGCCGGCAAATAACTGAGAAGAA